>NC_138554.1:4828033-4848033 GCF_964273705.1 Natrix helvetica | reverse complement strand
AATTAATAAATATTCCAAGTATGAACATGGTCATGACTGAAAATAAAACAGCAACCACAACTAAACTGATCCCTAAAGGTTCCTCAAAGGTTAGGAAAGTTATGATTTTGGGGAGGCATCGAACTTTGTCCTTACTTGGATATTGGTCTTCTGGACATTCTGAGCAGGCAATCATGTCTGGAAAAGAGAGAGGCCATGAAGTATTCAAATCTTAGCCAGGAGCACCAAGTAAAATACATAAATTAGATTAAATCCATGTTTTGTAAACTTGGCCATTACACAAACCCTGGACTTCACACTCTAAGAATTCTGCCTGGAGAATTTGGGAGATTCATTCCCCACCTAGAAATAAGAAGGAACTTTCTGACAGTGAGAACAATCAACTAATGGAATAGAAGTTGCCTTCAGAAGTTGTGGGGGCTTCATCACTTGAGACTTTCAAGAAGAGATTGGACTGCCATTTGTCAGAAATGGCGTAGGGTCTCCTGCTTGAGCGGGGGAGTTGGACTAGATGTCTTATAAGGTCCCTTCAAACTCTGTTAATCTGTTAATATATTAGTGACAATCACAATCAGGAAGCACCACACTGCAAATATTCCAGAATCTTCCAGAAATCCCATCACTTCATGCTTTCCTTGTCCAAATGTTAGGCCCAGATGCACATGATCAGGAGTGTCCAGAGGTGTTCAGTGAAGCCATGTTGGGTCCAACTCTGTGACTGAAGACCTTCCCAATTTTTAGAGCTATTAAATATATTACACACTCATAAAACAAGGCATTGGGATTCAATCACATGGTCAAACTTGGCTTTTCTTCTATGGGTACCAAGATATGTAGGGATGTATGTTTCTATCTATTGATTTTGCCCTCTATGGTTATTTTTACTTATGATAGGAATTATTTCAAAGTTTTTCAGTCTAGTATTACTCATTATCATGAACACCACCTTGTGAAATCTTCCAGTATGAGAATGGATACTAGAATAAATGAAGGAAGTAAATCAGCTGCGTATCTAGATAAACAGTATTGACCACAAATAATATATGTCAGAGAGGAGGGGGGGAATGGGTAGGCAGTGGAGAGGAGAGGAGTGAAGAAGAGAGGAGTGGAGAGGAGAATAAAGGAGAGGAGAGGAGAATAGAGGAGAGGAGAGGAGAAACAGCAGAGCAGAGGAGAATAGAGGAGAGAGAATAGAGAGGAGGGAGGAGAATAGAGGAGAATAGAGGGGAGGGGAGGGGAATAGAGGAGGGGAGAAGAGAGGAGAAGAGAAGAGAGGAGAGGAGAGGAGAGGAGAGAAAAGGAGAGGAGGAGAGAGGAGAGTAAATAGAAAATAATTTACCTGACATGTTTGACATCTTCCCCTCAGAACATGGATCACAATCATAGCAGCAAAATTTCTCTCCTTCTTTCTTTTTCTTCTGAGAGCCAGCAGGACATGGATCATTGCACAGTGAACGGGGCAAGACCTGTTGATAAATGAGGATGGAATCCAGGACTGAAGATCTGAGCAATCCTGAACAATCATCATCTAATCTATAAGCATAAATAGAGTAGTGTGGGGGCGGCGGGGTGTCATAGGATCATGAAATGAATTGTCCCACCTGGAAACCTCTCCAAAACTTCTTCAATATTGCCTAAGGTTGCTTCCAAGCTATTTTCTCCCTGCCCCACCCTGGATTAACTGGGAAAAAAATAGTTTACACAATATCTGCTGTCAACACTTAGCTTAGTCCAAGCAGACAAAACATTAAAAATCACCCCCTTAACCGTGTCTATCAGGGCTAGTTGCAAGGATTAAAGTTGAGTATTTTCCTCTTACACTTTCTAGTTGATGGACTGATGCACTGTTATTCATACAACTCACGCAAAAGCTTTGCTGGGTCAATGACAATAAAGCCAGCATAGACAACATTTAGCCCGACTAATTCTCAAATTTCTGATGACTTGTCGAAAAAGGGTGGGAGGTCTTTTTTAATTATGTTCTCAATTTTTATATATATTTGTTATCACATTTATTATTTAATTTTCACTGGGCTGGGATGATAGCATTCCCATCTTCCCATAATACTCTCTCTTCCCTATACTTATTAAAAAAAACTTGTAAATTATTTGCCAATTATCATTTCCCCAAGAAGGAAAATGCAGCCATACCTTGAGAGTGCAAGATTCTACCTGATTAAAGGATCAGAAAGCAGACCATACCATGAAACTCATCCCTGATCTCCAAATCTTTTCTCCAAAATAATAAAAAAAACACCTTAAAATCCATACCTGTTTAAAATATTTGTGCCACACAATTAAATCTTCGCGAATCACAAATCCATTTCCTTGAAGTGCTGTGGGATCCATCCTTCCGATTTTCACTTTGCGGTAGGAATTATTTGGAAACATGAGCACATTTATCATATCAAATCCAGAAAACACTTCTCCATGATGGTCGATGGACACCGTTTCCCCAAGTGAATTGTTGAATGAAAGGCCTTGGAGAAACCAGTGAAGCTAAGTAAAAAGAAAATAATGGGAAGCAAAAAGTGGATTATGTCAAGATTTCCTGAAATGTATATCTATAGAAATGAAAGTGGCATTACTTAACTCCCACTAATTTTTGTCAGACAGTTTTATATACGACTATCACTTAAAATTGACACCCTGCACAACTCTTAACTAAGAGTTAGAAGAATTAATCAGTGGAACAACTTGCCTCCAGAAGTTGTGAATGCTTCAACAATGGACGTTTTAAGAAGATGTTGGATAACCATTTGTTGGAAGTTGTGTAGGGTTCCCTGCCTAAGCAGGGGGTTGGACTAGAAGACCTCCACGCTCCCTTCCATCTCTGTTATTCTATTCTATGGGCTTCCACAGGGGAGACAAAATGGGGGCATCTGTGATCATACTGACATCATTGGGGCTGGTAGTGGATAGCTGCAATCCCCAAAACCCAACTCAAAAGCAAAATGTTATATCATGGCTTAATATATCTTCTGGAGCTGAATTCTATCCAAGGACAATACTAGAAGACTTCATGTTGAGATTGGGAAGCAAGTATATTTTTGGGGGGTCATTTTATCACTCTAGAAATAGAGTGTAGAGAGGAGCAACAAAGATGATTAGCGGACTGGAGCTAAAATATATAGGAAGACCATTTGCAGGAATGTCTAGTATGTCTAGCTTAAGGCAAAGAGAGACAAGAGGTAACATGATAACAACGATCCAATATTTAAGGGACTGTCACAAAGAAGTGGGAGTCAACTTATTCTCCAGTCTGCACCTTAAGGCAGAACAAGAACAAGAAGTAGAAAACTACTTGCGGTGTTATTGGGATATCAGAACCACCACCGACCTTCCCTCCTTTCGACGAAAACTGAAAACTCACCTGTTCCGTTTAGCCGGCCTGGACCATTCATAACCTTATTATACCTCCTGGCAGATATATTTTAACTGGGTAATTTTAATTGGGTATTTTTTAGGATTGCTGATATACTGTTTTTATTTGCTTTACCTGTACAGTGTCGTATTGCCTCCTCTTCTATGTTTCTATGTTTGCATATTTTTATTCCATTTTATCTGTTTTATTTGACTGTACATCGCCCCGAGTCCCTCTGGGGAGAGGGGGCGGTATAAAAATCGAAAATCGAAAATAAAGGTAAAGGTAAAGGGAACAAACCCACAATCTCTTTTGAGTGACAGCCCTTCAACTCCTAGTAGAAATGTCTCCCCTTAACTTTGGCCTCTTTACAGAAGTGTATAGGTCTTGTATACACCACCAATCCCTCAACAAATTGAGAATGAGTAGGAAACTAATTACAAAAAATATTGCGATTGCAAACTATTTTGCTCTTGGAAATAAAGGTTTTTAAACATTTTTTAATTTTTTAAAAAATATTAAACATAAAAATTCAATGTCTATATGAACAATGTGTTGTTTGACTACAGTTGTTGTAGTAACTGGAGAAGTAGTAACAATAATAACAACAATAATATTCATAACATTAATGCTAATCACATAATAATAATATTTGTTTATCCATTTTAATAAATCTTCAATGTAGTTAATCATTTCCTTATGCGTTTAAGTTTCTCACTTCTGTTTCTGCTAGTTAACCATTGATAAAACAAATCCCATGTTAAAAATAATCATAATCATAATCATAATCATAATCATAATCATAATCATAATCATAATCATAATCATAATCATAATCATAATCATAATCATAATCATAATCATAATCATAATCATAATCATAATCATAATCATAATCATAATCATAATCATAATCATAATAATAATCATAATAATAATAATAATAATAATAATAATAATAATAATAATAATAATAATAATAATAATAATAATAATAATAATAATAAATTTATTTCTTAGCCGCACCCTCTCCCGAAGGACTCGGGGCGGCGTACAATAAAACACATAAAAACAATATAGACAATACACACACAGAATAAACGAACACGTGTACATGGAGGAGGTATGAAGATAAGAAAAGACAATTAAAACATAGTTTAAAATCCCCTTATAAAAGTCTACCGAAAAGTATTCAGTTTCTTCCATCTCCTTAATTATGAATCTTAGTCTATCCATTTCGGTTCATTCTAATAGTTTTATAACATTTTCATCTGTAGGGATCACTTCATTTTTTCCATTCTTGTGTCTATTTTTGTCCAGTATTTTTTTGCCTTTGGGCACGTCCACCACATGTGATTGTATGAACCTGGTATCTAATTACATTTTCCAACACTTAGCAGACATATTCTTAAATAACTTTGCCAATCTTGCTGGTGGAAAATCTATAAAACATTTTATATAAATTTTCTTTGTATGTAGTTGACATTGCTAATTTATAATTCCTATCCCACAGTTTCTGCCATTTATCTAACTCGATTGTATAACCCAAAATTTTGGCTCATATTAACATGTACTTTACTTTTACTTTTACTTTTACTTTTACTTTTACTTTACTTTACTTTACTTTACTTTACTTTACTTTACTTTACTTTACTTTACTTTACTTTACTTTACTTTACTTTACTTTACTTGCTCTTCTTCCATTTTAAAGCTCAATAAACGTGTGTGTGTGTGTGTGTTCTATTTGTGCTGATAAATAAATAAAGGGAGACTAGTATAGATCTATTTCAAGCTATTTAGCTCTCATCAGCTAGCCATAACCTTACTGGGATTTTAGCTGATGAGAGCTAAATAGCTTGAAATAGATCTATACTAGTCTCCCTTTATTTATTTATCAGCACAAATACAACACAAATATAACAAAGGCAACATTAAAAATATGGTTTTCTGCCTGGATGTGTTCCCTCCCATATTTGGGCATACCAGGGGTTGTGACACAATACATACATACATTCATACATACATACATACATACATACATACATACATACATACATACATATAAAATTGGTTTTTCATTTGTCCCTGTTAATACCTGATCCAGTTCCGTTGTTTCTTTATAAAAACCATACATTTTAGCATTTTTCTCATATCTTGATTGCATTTGCACATGTGGCCACCATACCAAATCAATCCCTTGACTATTCAGTTCTTGCTTAGTTTTAAGTTCCCCTTTTTCATTCAAGACGTACAAAGGAAATAAAGTTTTTTTTATTCATAGGTGATTACCTTCCATGTGTCTTGATCTTGAAGTTCAACCCTTCTACTCTCTGTCACTCTTCTGTATTTAGACCTAAGCAAGTTCATGCCATCAACAGCATGCGCTACAGCATAGATTGCATTGTAGATACTGTAGCTGTGTCCGGTCATTTCAAATAAAGGTGCAGGAAGTGATTTTAGATCTTCCTTCCCAGTACATCTTCCACCACTTTCTCCTGCTTGATTGTTCTCTGAAAGTGTACAATCAAAGGCTTGTTCCCAGAATTCTTTCACCAAACTATCTCGCTGGGTCTGGAATGGTTTGGTGGCCCCAAGGAATTCGCCGAACTGCGGCAATTCATTGGAGTGAATATCAAAGGAAATTGCTCCATCGAACAATTGCAGATCTGAGGGTCGATGGAAGCTTGTTAACATTAGGTCCATCTGAGCACTCAGAATCCATACTTTTCCTGCTTCTCTCCAAATGTCGTTATATTTAAGGAACATTAGCAGAATCATTAGGGTTGTGCTATCCCCATAGAAGAGAAATGTATTTATTTCAGTGTGCATAAAATAAAGATATATTCTATCCACTATTTCATTTTGAAACATAGAAAAAAATGCTTGTTTGGGCATTCTCTCCACAAAGGCAGAGCAGATCCTGTTCCCCGACAGAAGCGGGTCGAGAGCTTGGAGGAAATTGTCTCCACTGTCATCATCCATAATTAGAAGGCCGACCCAGATCCATCCAAAGTGCTTCAGCAAATGGATGATCCCCGCAATCTGAAGGTCTTCATTGGGAGCCATGCGGTAAAAGGAAGCAGCCATCTTTGTTTCGTGCTTCTTCGGGGCAAAGGAGCCATAGGCGAGCTAAAATACAACATGCACATTTGGTTTTTATGGTTGGTATTCCTTAATCTGAGAAATGCATTTTCTTCAACAATACTCAGGTACATTTTTTCCAAGCGCTTTTTTTTTCATTTTGTTCAATTGTAACATTATGATTGCTATATACTAAATTTATGTATGTATGTATGTATGTATGTTTTTCTTTGTGTGTGTGTGTGTGTGTGTGTGTATAGATAGATAGATAGATAGATAGATAGATAGATAGATAGATAGATAGATAGATAGATAGATAGAGAGATAGAGAGATAGAGAGATAGAGAGATAGATAGATAGATGATAGTCTTGTTGTATTCGGGTGTTCTCCCATGTAAGATTGAGATTGTCTTGGCAATGTTTCGGCAAGGTCTCACTCGCCATCCTCAGGCTGGTGTTTTTGGCTTAAAACATTTAAGTTTTAAGTTAACATCTATTTCGATAGCTTCCATAATTATTCTCTTGTTGAAGTGTTCAGTTTTGGAGATGAATTTGGTTCCTTCAAAATTAATTTCATGTCCTGTAGCTTTAAGGTGCTGGAAAAGGGAGGAAGTTTTTTTTCCTTTTTTTCTGACTGCGTTCTTGTGTTCTGCGATGCGTGCATTTATTCTCCTGTTTGTTTGTCCTATGTATGTTGCAGGGCAGATTTTGCATGGTATTTTGTAGACTCCTTGGTTTTCTAGCTGGATTTTGTCTTTGGGGGTTTCTTAAGATGTTGGCTATTTTTTTTGGGTACACATCTCAACAGCCTTATTTCTTTTATAAATTTCTAATTCAACATTAGAAATTATATTTGGTCCAGACATTTCCCCCCTATAAATAAATAGCTGGGAAACACTGGGTTATCAATTAGCAGTAAATAAATTGAATGGCATTTATTTACAATACAATACAATACAATACAATACAATAGTAGAGTTGGAAGGGCCCTTGGAGGTCTTCTAGTGCAACCACCTGCCTAGGCAGGAAACCCTATACCATTTCAGACAAATAGCTATTCAACATCTTCTTAAAGACTTCCAGTGTTGGGGCATTCACAACTTCTGGAGGCAAGCTGTTCCACTGATTAATTGTTCTAACTGCCAGGAAGTTTCTCCTCCGTTCTAAGTTGTTTCTCTCCTTGATTAGTTTCCACCCATTGCTTCTTGTTCTAACCTCAGGTGCCTTGGAGAATAGTTTGACTCCTTCTTCTTTGTGGCAACCCCTGAGATATTGGAACAATGCTATCATGTCTCCCTAGTCCTTCTTTCTCTTAAGCTAGACATACCCAGTTCCTGCAACCGTTCTTCCTATGTTTTAGTCTCCAGTCCCCTAATCTCTGTTACATTCATATCCGGCTTTCTCTTCAAGCCAACAAGAGGAAATATGCAACTCTCTTTACAGTTTTGGCTGAGAGAGTTTGATGGACACATTCACAGTCAACTTGCAACTAGATGAGCCCCTTATGTTCTCAACTTCTGGTCTTCTAGTCCAACCACCTGCCTAGGCAGGAAACCCTATACCATTTCAGACAAATAGCTATTCAACATCTTCTTAAAGACTTCCAGTGTTGGGGCGAGCTGCACTGGCTACCTGTGGTCTTTCAGGTGCGTTTCAAGGTTTTGATCACCATCTTTAAAGCGCTCCATGGCATAGGGCCTAGTTACCTGCGGGATCGCATCCTCCCACATACATCCCTGCGGCCAATCCGCTCTCACTGGGAGGGCCTTCTCCTGGTGCCGTCCACGAGGCAATGCCAACGGGCGACTCCAAGGAGTAGGGCCTTCTCTGTGATGGGCCCAACCCTCTGGAATGACCTCCCCCCCGATATTAGAACCACTACTTACCTCCGCTCCTTCCGACAGAAACTGAAAACACACCTGTTCCGACTGGCTGGTTTGGCATAACTTTAATGTCTACCTCCTGGCATACACATTCTTACTGGTTTTTAGAGGGATATTGTTTTAAATTTAACTTGATATTTTAAACTTTTGTATTGATTTATTTATTAGCTGTACAGTTTGGCATATTTTACCCTCCTCTTATACATGTATTTATATAGTTATTTCTACGTTTTAATCTGTTGTATTTTGGTACGGACTGTACACCGCCCCGAGTCCCTTTCGGGAGAGGGGGCAGTATATAAACGCTAATAATAAATAAATAAACTTCTGGTCTCTCTTTTTTCAGACATCACTTTTTCCAATGTGATGCATCAGATACAGCTTAAATCCAACTTTATCAGGCTCTTTTGCTGCATCACTCAAATGTAATCTAACCCCACCTTAAAAAATAATTGTTCCCCGTTCCCTTCCATTTTGCCTTATGAATGAGTTTTCCTACATATCAACATCGGTATCTTACCTGTGGGATTTTATAAAGACTGATGACATCTGACATGAAAAATGAGATATCAGCACCAAATCCACCTGTTTTTCACACTTGAAGCATCCCCACAGTCTGGGCGAGGAGAAGTGCCCCTCAATGTGAGTGATGTCGAATTGGCCACACCCATCCAGTCACATGACCCCCCCAGCCACACCTACCCAGCTGGTCATTAGGGCAGAGAACCGGTTGTTAATTATTATTACCGCTGGAATCTAACCTCTACTTGATACAAGATAGTTTCCAATTCCTTACAATTTTGCCACATGGATGGGTTTTCATACATGTCAATACATACTGTATCATACCTGGGGGATTTTATAAAGACTTATGATATCTGACATGAAGAATGAGATATCAGCACCGAATCCACCAATAATGGCCACCACCAGATTCTCCTTGATGTCACACCTGTAGTTGACAACCAACTGGTCTGATCGGAAGAGCAGCTCCAAAGTGGAACGGTAAGTCAGCCGGGCATCAAAATAGTTGTCAGAGATGAAAAATCCCAGAGTAACGTTAGACAAGAGCCTCGGGTTTGAGTTGATCTGTTCCACTGCAAATGCCAGACTCAGGGAATGCTGATACAGTTTTAAAACGGCTCTGTAAACATCATTGAGGGATAAGTGAAATGGAGAGAGAGAGAGAGAGAGAGAGAGAGAGAGAGAGAGAGAGAGAGAGAGAGAGAGAGAGAGAGGGAGGGAGGGAGGGAGGGAGGGAGGGAGGGAGGGAGAGAGAGAGAGAGAGAGAGATATTAATGGACGCAAAATATATTCAATGAAGCAATAATAACAATAAGAATAGCTAAATAACAAGAGGATAAAAATACTTACTAGCTATTCTGAAAACATCATTGAAGGATGATAAATGGAGGGATTGATGCAAGCAGAATATGTTCAGTGAAGCAACCTTAGCAATGTGAATAATGTGATAGGCAATACCAGTGAAGAACATTTATTATTAAACTCAGATCTGTGAGTGGATTTGTTTGCAGAAAAATATGAAGGCTAACATATATGAAGAACGTTTGCAGGAACTGGGTAGGTCTAGTTTGATGAAAAGGAGGACTAGGGGAGACATGATAGCAGTGTCCCAATATCTCAGGGGTTGTAGATAGGCTGGCTGTAGATAGGAGGGTAATGCAATATCCTTGGGAGATGGTGTAATGTAGTGAGCTCTGCTGCTAAATGGTAACGGGTTAATCTTATTATGTCCTGAAGGGAAAGTCTTTTGTTTTGTAGATAGGATTGCCCAGTCTTTCTTTATGGGCACCAAATATCTGCTGGGGTCAAGGAGCTGAAGCACTGAGTGTCTGCCTCCCTTAAGATTTCCATTTCTCTTTTAGGGGAAATATAATATTCTGCCTTTTTAATTATTTCTCACAATATTTCATTCTTCTAGGAGGGGTGACTTCCCTCACTCCTCACAATAATAATGGCCTTCCCGCATAGCCACTGCAGTTTAGTTTAGTTTACTTTATTGTCATTGTATATGGTACAACAAAATTAAATGCTGTCTTCCGTGTACATTACAACTATAAAAGTAAAAACACGAACATGCATTCCTTTACTTTCTATATAATTGAAATCGAAAACCCGATATTGCACTGTACCGTAGAATTCGATAGGGTTACTACCCTGGGATAGAAGCTCATTTCAGCCTATTCGTATGTGTTTTTATTGTCCTGTACCATCTGCCAGATGGTAATAGTTCAAAAAAAAAAGGGTGCCCAGGATGAGATGGATCTTTAAGCATGATTTGGACTTTCTTAAGGCAACAGAATAAAAAGCTCTTCCAAAGAGGGGAGAGGGCAACCTGTGAGCAATGACGTTGACCCTCTGGAGTGCTGTCCTATCTGCCACTGTGCAATTGGCAAACCATACACAGGTGCAGTAAGTTAAAATACTCTCTATGGTGCAGCGGTAGAAGGTCACCAGAATTTTTTCATTCAGTTGTTGTTTCCTGAGAAGCCTCAGGTAGTTTAATCTCTGCTGGGCCCTTTTGACCAGTGCTGCAATGTGAGCTCCCCAAGTCAGGTCATCTTTTAACCCAGAAACTTAAAACTGGCCACTTGCTCCACTTGGTCTCGATTGATAAGCAATCGATGGATGTCTGATCTATTCCTTCTGTAGTCCACCATAAGCTCCTTGGTCTTATTGGCGTTAAGGACCAAGTGATTGTCTCCACATCATGAAAGCAACACTACAGAGAGCCTTTCTGAAACATTGGCTGTGGTTTGGAAATTTTGATTAGGAACAACACCGGTGGGGGAAAACGTTGGTGTGAAACCTTGCTCTGCTTAATTCAGGGAAAAAAACAGGAAGAGAATTACTTACAGAGGGGGCATGAAGGACTTCTGTGAAGGATGCTCCTCAAAAGAATGCTCCTCAAGCACGTATATAACCTGAGCTGTGATCCCACCAACGAGGAGGTTTCCTGGCTTATACCATTCATGGAGGAGATGAGAAGCCTCACTTTTGGGGCAAGAGGTGGCATCCGTCTGGCACCCCATGTGAGTTAGCAACCACATGATCACTACATTCAACATATGTTTTTTTTCTAGGGGAGCCTTGTTTCCTACTGTCTAGAATCCCACCACTCAGTTTGGTGAAGCTGTGTCCCATCTACTACCAAATCTAGGCTCACATCCAGCAAACACACATAGTTATATCAGTTCTTGCCATTTCATTGGTTGAAATCAACACGGTTTGCAAAGCAAGCTCGTTCCAGTGAATGGAAATCACCACCGGACTCCAAAGCGACAAGATCCTTCCTGCCCCCTTTTCCTCAGCTGCAGAGATGAAAGTTTTTTTTTATTATTATAACCTCTTCTGGACTGACTTTCGAATTGTTTCTGGGTATTTTGTGGGAAGATGCTGGAACCATGCCATAAAACATCAATGAGAATCATTTACCATAATTGCCCATAAATAGTCACCTCTAGCAAATGGCGTCTCTTGGGTTTGGAGAGCTATTATTTCACTTCCACTTTTTGTATGGATGGAGGCAGCCGTCTCCGTAGCGTTTGAAGGTGATACCACAGGAAAGAATGGGATGTTATTGTTTCTGTAAAATTAATCAGTACCCATGGGATTCTTCCCCAACCAAATACTTATGGATGAAGTCTCTACTTTCTCAAAAGATATTTCTGTAGACAACTATTGAATAGAATAGAATAGAATAGAATAGAATAGAATAGAATAGAATAGAATAGAATAGAATAGAATAGAATAGATCAGATCAGAGTAGAACAGAACAAAACAGAACAGAACAGAACAGAACAGAACAGAGAATTAGAATTAGAATAGAGAACAGTAGAGTAGAGTAGAGAAGCGTAGAGTAGCGTAGCGTAGAGTAGCGTAGAGTAGTGTAGTGTAGTGTAGCGTAGAGTAGAGTAGAGTAGAGTAAACCTCTAGTGTTGGAGCACTCACAATTTCTGGAGGCAAGCCATTCCACTGACTAATTGTTCTTACTGTCAGGAAATTTCTCCTTAGTTCTAGATGGCTATCTTCATTTTCGCATAAGTTGTATTTCCTGCTTACTGTGTTTTGGTTTTAATTCAGTGTTAAAGGGGCTATTTCTATCATGGCTATTGACCTTTGTGTTGTATTTATTGGTTTTCTTGTTGATTGCTTAATTGTATGAGCAGAGCAGCTATGCCAATAGAATGGAATGGAATGGAATGGAATGGAATGGAATGGAATGGAATGGAATAGAATAGAATAGAATAGAATAGAATAGAATAGAATAGAATAGAATAGAATAGAATAGAATAGAATAGAATAGAATAGAATAGAATAGAATAGAATTCTTTCTTGGCCAAGTGTGATTGGGCACACAAGGAATTTGTCTTTGGTGCAGATGCTCTCAGTGAACATAAAAAGACAAGATACATTTGTCAAGAATCATAAGGTACAACACTTAATGATAGTCTTAGGGTACAAATAAGCAATCAGGAAACAATCAATATCAATATAAATTTGAAGGATACGAGCAACAAAGTTACAGTCCTAAGTGGGAGGATATGGGGGATAGGAACAATGAGAAGACTAATAGTAATAGGAATTCAGCCTTAGTGAATAGTTTTGATAGTGTAGGGATTATTTGTTTAGCACAGTGATGGCGTTTGAGGAAAAACTGTTCTTGTGTCTCGTTGTCTTGGTGAGCACAACAAATCTCAAAGGCATCACAGGGGGGTGGGGGGGGGGTAATGTTCTTTGGATTCCTTATTCTTTTGAAAAAGAAATATTTACGTGAAGTGCAAACTTATGGATGTTACGTTGCTTATTCCGGTTTACCCTTCACTTGGGTTTTTTTTTTTCTTTTGAAGTCCTATCCCAATTTTCTTGAAGGAGGTCTTGAAGGAGCTTTCATGGTGTTCTGCCTTCATTTGAACTCTGTACAGTCACCCAATGAGCTTTAAGGTGGTCTTGAATCCATATGTCTACTTAGAGTGAGGAATGCATGTATAATCTGTACAATCTGGGCTGGAAGGGACCTTTGAGGTCTTCTGGTCCAACCCCCTGCCGTAAATAGGAGACAGCTGATTGTAAATCATTATACGTTGTAAATCCTATAGATTCAGCATGCCCTATAACCACGATGGCGAATCTATGGCATGCGTTCCACAGGTGGCACCTGGAGTCATTTCTTAGGGCACACGAAGCATTGCTCTGTCAGCTCCAGTATGCAGGCACGCCCTGGCCAGCTGATTTCAGCCTTCAATTTTGTCTGTTTTTCGCCCTCCGGAGGCTTCCCTGAAAAACAACAGAACACGCAAACCTGAAGTTTAGGAATGGACTTCCGGTTTGCACGTTGGGCCATTTTTCTCCCTCCGGAGGCTTCAGGGAAGCTGCCTGAATCCTCTGGAGGGAGATAAACAGCCCAATGGGCAACCCGGAAGTCCGTGAACTTCCGGTTTGCATGTTGGGCCATTTTTCGCCCTCCGGAGGCTTCAGGAGGCTTCCCTGAAGCCTCAGGAGGGAGAAAAACGGCCCAACGCGCAAACCGGAAGTCGGAAAACAGACCATTTCCAGCCCCCAGAGGGCTTCCGGGGAAGGTGGAGGAGGGTGTTTTTACCCTCCCGAGGCTCCTAAAAAGCCTCTGGAGCCTGGGGAGGGCAAAAAATGGTTCCACCATGCCATTGCGAACTAAAAGTGAGGGGAGGGTGGTAGGGTCATGGACACATGCGTGGTGGGAGGGCTCATACAATTATGGGTGTGGGCATGCACCTGCACGATTCCCCCTCACTCCCCCCGCTTTTGGCACGCAATGACAAAAGGGTTAGCCATCACTGCCCTATAAAATCAGAGCAGTCATCTACCCAATTCCTCTGTTGCCCAATTTGGTGGTGACTTTTCAACATTACCTGAAGGCTAACTTTATTTTACTGGATAATGTCGTTACAAATGTTTTGCAATGAACTTTCTTTCTAAAGATCTCCAAGGCACCTGAGGGTAGAACAAGAAGCAATGGGTGGAAACTAATCAAGGAGAGAAGCAACTTAGAACTGAGGAGAAATTTCCTGACAGTGAGAACAATTCATCAGTGGAACAGAAGTTGCCTCCAGAAATTGTGAATGCCCCAACACTGGAAGTCTTTAAGAAGATGTTGGATAGACATTTGTCTGAAATGGTATAGGCAGGGGGGTTGCATTAGAAGACCTCCAAGGTCCCTTCCAACTCTGCTATTGTATATTTGGATTATTCAAAATTGGGGAACCTGTATATGACATTTGTCTGAAATGGTATAGGGTTTCCTGCCTAGGCAGGGGGTTGGACTAGAAGACCTCCAAGGTCCCTTCCAACTCTGCTATTCCATTTGTAAAGATGAAATATCTCATATAACAAATCTGGTGGTTTTAACATTTCTCATCTTAACATCTCTTATACAATAGACTAAGATCTGAAGTTAAAACCTATTGGTCACCTGACCCAACAGAAAGAGACTCAAAGACTTCCTTTATAGAGGCCAGTTTTTTTTTTAAATTTCATCAAGCATGAATTAGATAAGAGATATGTATAGATGTGATTCTGAATACATGAAATGGCTACGAATACAAGGGAATATTAAGACAGGGACATGCGCTTATGCACGCCCCTTAAAGACCTCTTAGGAATGGGGTGAGGTTAACAGGAGACAGTCTAAGGTAAAAGTTTGGGGGGGGGGTTGGGGAAGAAACCACAGAGTCAGGCAGTGCCTTCCAGGCAGTGACCACTCTGTTGCTGAAGTCGTATTTTCCACAATCGAGTTTGGAGTGGTTTACCCTAAGTTTGTATCTATTGTGTGCTCGTGTATTTATTTATTTATTTATTTATTTATTTATTTATTTATTTATTTATTTGTTTGTTTGTTTGTTTGTTTGTTTGTTTGTTTGTTTGTTTGTTTGTTTATTTGTTTGTTTGTTTCGATTTATCAGTCGCCCCCTCTCCGCAAAGGGACTCGGGGCGACGTACAATTAAATCAAAATACAAGTGTGGCATGGAGGAGGTGACATCAATATTTAACAGTCAAATACAAATGGAAGCCACTAGGTTCAAATAAATAACAATAAATTAAAACAATTAAAACAGTTAAAACCCCAAAATTTACGTATAAAATATTAAAATATTAAAATTGCCAGGGATGTTAGAAGGTTCTAGTTAAGCCAGGCCGGCTAGTTGGAACAGGTGGGTCTTGAGTTTCGTGCGGAAGGAGCGGAGATCGGTCATTGTCCTGATATCTGGGGGGAGGTCATTCCAAAGGGCTGGGCCCATCACAGAGAAGGCCCTACTCCTGGGCGCCGCCCTCTGACACTGCCTTGTGGACGGCACCCGGAGGAGTCCCCCTCTGTGAGAGCGAATTGGTCGCAGGGATGTATGGGGCAGAATGCAATCCCGCAGATAGCTAGGTCCTGTGCCATGGAGCGCTTTGAAGATGGTAACTAACACCTTGAAGCGCACCCGGTAGACCACAGGAAGCCAGTGCAGCTCGCGCAGGAGAGGTGTTATATGGGAGAACCTCGTTCTCCCCATGATTGCCCTCGCGGCCGCATTCTGGACCAGCTGCAGTCTCCGGGTGCATCTCAAGGGGAGCCCCATGTAGAGAGCGTTACAGTAGTCCAGGCGAGATGTCACCAGCGCATGAGTGACTGTGCGGAGGGCATCCCGGTCCAATAGGGGGCGCAATTGGCACACCAGGCGAACCTGGTGGAACGCCCCCCTCGCCACGGCTGCCACATGGTCATCCATAGACAGCTGGGCGTCGAGGAGGACGCCCAAATTGCGCGCCCGCTCCACAGGGGCCAGTTGCTCGCCCCCAATGGCCAGCGATGGAATGCACTGGTTGAACCGGGAGGCCGGTAGCCACAGCCACTCCGTCTTGGAGGGGTTGAGTCTGAGTGTGTTGTTGTGGTTGAAGCTGAAGTATTCATTGACAGGTAGGACATTGTAGCAGATAATTTTATATGATACGCTTAGGTTGGATAGAAGACGGCAAAGTTCTAAATTGTCTAAGCCCAAAATTTCAAGTCTGGTAGCATAAGGTATTCTGTTGCGAGCGGAGGAGTGGAGGACTCTTCTTGTGAAATATCTCTGGACTTGTTTGATTGTATTTATGTCTGAAAGGCAGTGTGGGTTCCGGACAGATGAGCTGGATTCAAGAATTGGTCTAGCAAAAGTTTTGTATGCCTAAATATTTTCCTAGAATCTTCCTTCCCCTCAATCTACTTTTATTCTCCTTATTCATTCAAGTCTGATTTGTTAGCGAGCAGAGTTTTCGACATTCCTTAGGGTTTTTGTTTTTAGTGAATTGCAACTCTCTTCCAGAGACCCAAAGTAAGGACGATTATATGACCCAAAGGTGCTTTTTTCAAGAGGCAACTGGACTTTCTGTTTTTTTTTTCTTTGAAGACGTTTCACTTGTCACCCAAGAAGCTTCTTCAGCTCTAACTGGATGGTGGGGAATGGAAGGATCCAGTCAGAGCTGAAAAATCTTCTTGGCTGAGAAGCGAAATGTCTTCACAGAAAAACCAGAAAGTGTCAGGGTTCCAAGTAACACCTCCAATGAAAGAAGACTCCTAGGCTTGAAGTTTCCTAAAAGTTCCATTTTATTAGAGATGTCATATTGGCACATCTGGGATAACCCGAATCTGAAAGTTTCCAGGTTTTCCCCACCTAAATGAAAGTTCAAGTCCCTACCCAGCACCCACAGGTCCATCACATGGTCCAATCAGGCACCTTCCAAAACTGGAGATGCCTCCCAGTCACACAAGCGCAGCTGCAGGGCAAGGTATCCTTGACTCTCTGGGAAAAGAGAGTTATTTTGACTATCTCTCGCCCATACTCCATCTAATCCTCCATGGGTTGATTGTTCTCACTGTCAGAACGTTGCTCCTTATTTCTACGTTGAATCTTTCCTTGGCCAGTTTCCCTCCATTATTCCTTCTCCGGCCTTCAGATGCTTTGGAGAATAGGTTGACTCCCTCTTCTTTGTGGCAGACCCTCAAATATTGAAAGACTGCTCTCATGTCTTCTCCTGGTCCTTCTCTTCACTAGACTAGTTCCTGCACCCGTTCATCGTATGTTTTAGCCTCCAATCCCCTCATCATCTTGGTTGCTCTTCTCTGCACTTTTTTTTCTAGAGTCTCAACATCTTTTTTATAGTGTGGTGACCAAAACTGGCTGCTGTACTCGAGTTGTGGTCTTACTAAGGCTTTATTGAGTGAAAAACAAAGCCTATCCAACGTGGGATGGCTTCCAGGTCTGACAGAAAGTCCAGTTGCCTCTTGGGGGGGAAAAAAAGCAGCTTTGAGACAACCTTGACCTGAATGATGGAGCATCTTCATGGTCTCTTCCAGAGAGTATTAACAAGTGAATGCCATGAGAACAGAAGCTGGTGAGGATTCTTTTTTTGACTTCTGGTTGTACGCATGAGGTAGAGGCCACAATTCTGTCCCTTTGTGATGCAATCTAGGAAATTCCTAGGACCCTGCTTGAAAGCACAAGCCACCATTTGTTTAGAGGACGTTGCCCTGTTTGCAGGGGCGTCCTCAAACTTCTTTGGTCAGGATGGAGTTGACTTTTTATAGTTGTTTGTTTGGAGTTTTGTTCACCTGGATTCTTTACTTCACCTTTTTTGTACTGGATGAGATTTGTAACAGGATCTGGAGTCCGTGTCTCTGCCCCTCTGGCTTCTCCGAAATGCCCCCTCAATTTACACCTGCAGTCAAAAAGGTAACGCTTCTATTGCACGATATTGTACGACAAAGCCCGTGAAGTCAATAAATCGGCTTAGCTGGAAACAGGAGAGAAGAATTCACGTAACTTGTCAATTCAGAGTGATTTGTTCTTTCCAGTTTGGTGACGGTTTGTAGCTCCTTAGCCAATGCTCCAGGTCGAAAAAACTTTGACTACATCAAAGTGTCAAATAGGCCCAAGGGACGCACAATTTAAAAAGAAAATTGAGAACAGTGGCGTATCCAGAAGTGGTGTGGTGGGGGTGGCATGAGAAGGATACTGTAAAATCTTTTGGCTTTTGATAAGGTAGACCATAACCTACTACTAGATAAAGTAGAAGAATGTGGGAGGGGTCTTGTAGTGGACAACCATTTAAATAAGAGCCAGCCGTGTGCAGCAGCTGCCAAAAAAAGCCAACACAGTTCTAGGCTGCATCAACAGAGGGATAGAATCAAGATCATGTGAAGTGTTAATTCCATTTTATAATGCCTTGGTAAGGCCACACTTGGAAAACTGCATTCAGTTTTGGTCGCCACGATGTAGAAAAGATGCGGAGACTCTAGGAAGAGTGCAGAGAAGAGCAACAAAGAGGATTAGGGGACTGGAGGCTAAAACATAAGAAGAACGGTTGCAGGAACTGGGTATGTCTAGTTTAATGAAAAGAAGGGCTTTGGGGAGACATGATAGCAGTCTTCCAATATCTCAGGAGCTACCACAAAGAAGGGAGTCAAACTATTCTCCAAAGTACCTGTGGGTAGGACAAGAAGCAATGGGTGGAAACTAATCAAGGAGAGAAGCAACTTAGAACTGAGGAGAAATTTCAGTTGGAACAGGGTTTCCTGCCTAAGCAGGGGATTGGACTAAAAGACCTCCAAGGTCCCTTCCAACTCTGTTTATTCTCTGCCCTGCCCTGCTCTTCCCTGCTCTTCCCTTCCCTTCCATTCTATTCCATTTCATTCTATTCTATTTTTGATGTGGAGCAAATACATTAACATACTTGTTTGTATCAGGAAACAGAATGTAAGCACATCAGGATA
Organism: Natrix helvetica; assembly: GCF_964273705.1. NCBI lineage: Eukaryota > Metazoa > Chordata > Lepidosauria > Squamata > Natricidae > Natrix > Natrix helvetica. The sequence continues at coordinate 4,828,912 of NC_138554.1, read as the reverse complement.
AGACTCACCTTGCACTGTCACCATGTATACTAAGAAGTCACCTCATCTTATAACTCATTATTTCTATGTTGCTGTTCTTTACTTTCTTAACCACTTCACCTTTGTCTACTTTGATCTCCATAGCTGATGCACTACAGAATAGCCGAGAGGCAGCAGAAGAAGTATACGCAATGGAGAAAAGGTAACAATTTTGCTTGATTCTTTGATCCTTCTTTCCCTCCATGCTCACCCCGGCAGAAAATCCCTTGCTGAAATTTTTGAAGCCCACCCTGCACAGAGACTAGTGAAGGTGAGATACAGTAGATATCAGGTAAGATAGATGCATCTCTCTTTCTATCTATCTATCTATCTATCTATCTATCTATCTATCTATCTATCTATCTATCATCTATCTATCTATCTCTATCTCTCTGTCTCTCTCTCTCTGTGTATCTCTGCCCCCCCTCTCTGTATTTCTGCCTGTCTGTCTCTTTCTCTTTGCCTCTCTCTTTCTCTCTCTCTCTCTCTCTCTGTGTCTCTGTCTCTCTGTCTCTCTATCTCTCTATCTCTCTGTCTCTGTCTCTCTGTCTCTTTCTGTATCTCTCTGTATATCTCTCTGTATTGCTCTCTCTCTCTCTCTCTCTCTCTGTATCTCTCTCTCTCTCTCTCTCTCTATATATATATATATATATATGTATCTCTGTGTGTGTGTGCGTCTGTCTCTCTGTCCTCTCTCTCTCTCTCTCTCTCTCTCTCTCTCTCTCTCTCTCTCTCTCTCTCTCTCTCTCTCTCTCTCTGCCTCTCTCTCTCTCTCTCTGTATCTCTCTGTAGATCTCTCTGTATTGCTGTCTCTCTCTCTCTCTCTCTCTCTCTCTCTCTCTCTCTCTCTGCCTCTCTGTC
>NC_138554.1:4799313-4827833 GCF_964273705.1 Natrix helvetica | reverse complement strand
TCAAGGAGCCAGGAGCCTCCTGTGTCTCGCACAAAATACCCTGCCCCACCTTGTGGCTTTCTAGTTAGAGGTCCTGATTCCGTTCTGCGGAGTGCCAGTGAACCTGCACCTTTATTTGACCGTACTCTTCCTGACCAGGAGACGCCTGCGTTATCAAGCTCACTGTTGTTGCGAAAGGATGGTGAAGATAGAGCTGCTTCCATGCCACACCACGTTCCCTACGCCTGGAAGGAAGAAAGCAACCTTTCTGTCGACCTGAAGGAAGAATCCTTTGGGTCCCTTTCGTTCACACGCAGCACTTCCAGCAGTTGCTCCGATTCCTCCTTCAGCTTCTCTGAGATCTCCTCCAGCAGCTTGAAGCTGCACCTGTCCAGTAAGCAGGCGAAGAAGTACCGTTCCAAAGTACGTCAGGAAAGCTACAAAGATTCACCTCAGGTGGCTGCCACAGGGAGACAACTCAAGAAAAGGTCAGGTAGAAAGGCCCCCTCAATGCTGGGGCTGGCTGAGACCAGCAGCATGTCCATTTCTTTTATAGATAAAACCATGCTGGCAAGCTTAGAATCCCACATGGTGACAAAAAGAGTGCAACATCTCATCGGATTGCCTTTAGCTCTCCTGAGGTCCCTCAAAAAGTTCACACCTTCTGCTCCATACTCTCCTACGCAGAAGCACAAGAGGAAAGTTGCGGTGGCCCCAAGGCCTCAGATCCTTTCCTTTGTAGCCACAGGTGTCAGGAAAGAGCTAGAGAGGCACTTAAAGAAAATGGTTCAGCAAAGACGTTGGCAGCTACCCCAGAGAGTGCAAGATGCCCTCAAGCGCATTAAACCTGACTCTCCGTCATCAAGGCCGGAGAAGTTTTCTTCCGCAGGCCGGCGACATAAGCACAAGGAGATAGGTCAAATGAAAAGCGCGAGGAGGACAGGAAAACCCATCCCAAAGCAATCAGCCCCAGCGGAGGTCTTGAACTTGAAAACCACGCCGGCTCTCCAAGAAAAACTACAAGTGCACCTTACGAAGAAGTCCCTGGAAATGAAGCTGGAGACTTTTCATTCCATCGTGCGGGTTTCTCAGAGAATAAGTACCGCAAGTACAAGACTTTGGTTTCTGCCTAAACTTATCCCACTTGGTCAGACTCACCATCAGCTGAGGAACAAGCTGGGTTTAAGCCTCCGGAAGAAAGCAGATGCTGTGGAGATGAACGTTAAGAGTAAATGCATCTACTTCCTGTGGGGGCTTCCAACCCTTTATATGAAATCCCTGAGCAAGTTTGTCCCTAGTCCTCCGTCTCAACCGACGTCCTTCACTGTGGTACATCCCTGGATTGAATTTGGTCTTACAGTGCCTGCCTTGAAGATATCCACTGATGAAAAGACCTTGGAGACCCATGTTCTGAAAAAGAGACTTCAGCACCAGTGGGGATTACCTCGCCTGGTGTTGAGGTCACTGAGAGAGTTCCTTTTACCAGCTCCACCATCACAGGTTCATCTCAGGATCAAATCCTATGACCAGTCTGAAATTCAAACACTCACTGGCTTTACCCAACACCATTTCATCACCTCTGAGGTAAAGCTGAAGCTAGAGACCCATCTCCGGAGCAAAATCATAGAGAGGCAGTGGGGATTACCCAAACGAGTATTCGAATCCCTGCAGATGTTTTCCCCACCTGCTTCCACGCTGGCCAGGAGGTCCAAAGTAGATGGAAAATCCTTTGCGAGGGAATTTAAGATGGGGATACCTTCCACAGCAATGGTCAGTTACCACAGGAAACCAGTTCAATGTTCAAAGGGCCAAGTACTACAGAGAAAATCGGCCAAAAAAGTCCTTGAGAGCCACCTGTGTCCTATTGCTCCCACAGCTCATCAGCCTTGGAGAGGGACTAGCCGAAGGGTAGTGCATAAGCTCCCTCAAATCATTCCACCTCAAACATGTCCTCTACAGCCAAGATCTCAGCAGCTTCTTTTCATGGACCAAGAAGCTCTTGGTCATATCAAGCTAAACGTTATACACAAAGACCTGGTCTACAAGTGGAAAATGCCCACTTTGTTCAGTAAGTCGCTGACCCTTATGACTGAGAACATCAGACCATCAGATTTCATTCACCACCACCACCCGTCCAGAAAATCTGCTGGATTCATTTCCGCTGAAAAGGACACTCCATTTGTTGGCCCCAAAGCCCGAGAAGCACTGGAATGGCATGTGAGAAAGAAGACTCTTCACCACGTTTGGGGTCTTCCGCGTCTTATCTGGAGATCTGTCCAGTACCTTCTTCCAGCTACTCCTTCCGCTCATCCCCAGAAGAAATCACTCCGAGAGGTGATCATTTTCCCATCAGAGGTCTCCTTTCTCAGTAAGGACATCCAACGAGAACTGGAGAGAAATGTGCAGAAAAGGGTTGTCAGTCAGCGATGGTTGCTCCCTAAAAGAGTTCTGGAGTCTGTGAAGTTGTTCTACTCGAGTTACAGCTACTTGACACCCAGCATGCCTCGGCAAGAACAAGGTAGCAGACTCTCCAAAATTGAGACCGCTGCACCACCTCCACAGATTCACGCCAGACTCCAGGTTGAGGTTCACCTCAAACTGCAACTCCACGTGGCTAAGAAACATTTGGAAATGTATTTGGAGGCTCCTCCTGTAACGGTGAGAACTTCCTGGAGGCACATGGTTTTCTCCTTGAGAACGCATCTCCCTAAGATCATATCTAGCCCCCAGCCGCTACTTCCCCGCAGAACCTTGTTGCCATTTGCCTGCAGGAAAGCCATGGATAGGATCGAAATGACCATACGACACAATCATTTTGCTTCTTTGTGGGAGCTGTCCACCCATTATGTGAAGGCACTTGAACAGTTGATGCCCAAACCTTCGTCCCGACCTCTTAGAAGTCAAAAAAGGACTGCCTTCCAATTCACTAAAATTCAGTGGGTCCTCCCTCCAGGATTCAGTGTGGAAACTTTAGAGCTGCACGTGAAAAGAAAGAGAATCCAACATGAATGGGGTTTTCCAGTTCTTATCCAAAAATCACTCAAGAGCTTCCTCTACCAGCCACCTTCACGATCATCTTTAACAAGGACAAAAATCAGTGTCCGTAACCTGGCTCGGGAGCTAATGTTCCTTCCCCAGGACGTTTGCAAACATCTTGAATTTCATGTGCAGAAGACAAAACTATATCATCAGTGGGGTTTGCCCCAAAGGGTCCTCGGTTCTCTGAAGAGGCTACAACCAGAAGTAAACATTTGGGCCCCGAGGCCAAAAACGCTGGTGCACCAGACAATAAGAACAGTATCCACCTACAAGACCATCCCTCTCTTCCAAACTAAGACTGGTCTATGCACCATGTGCGGTCAACAGAGGAGGATGTTGATTCCATCCCATGTTCCTCACAAGGTTTGCTTAAGAGGATCCAACCATATGGAGAAGATTAGCCTCCATCTATCGAAGAAATATGTGGAGATACAGTTGGAGGTTTTCCCAGACATGGTTATGGGTTCTTGGAAACTTAAGGTATTGGTAACAAAGCAACCACTCCCCAAATTGATCTCCCATAGCCCTAAGACTTTACAGCCCCGACGGAGCTTCCTACCCTTCGTGCAAAAGCAGGAGGCCAAAAGATTGGAGATGGCAGTACAGCTTTGCCATTTTAGTTCCCTCTGGGGTCTGGGCAAAAGATATGTGGAAGCCGTTGATGCAATGATTCCTAGATCCTATGCCTCAACCTTCCAGAGAAAGAAAGTTCCCGCTGGGATGTTCTCAGGGACACAGATACCGTTTCTCCCACAACAAGAACAACAGTTTATTGAACTGCATATCAGGAAGAAGAGGTTGCATCATGAATGGGGCTTGCCAGCACTCATTCTGAGCTCCCTCAGGGTCTTCATGCAAGGTTTTCCCCCAGGTTCCACCACCCACACGACCTCAATCAATGTCCATGCTTTGCCACAAAAGCTTTCATTTCTACCCCAGCCAACTTGCAACTACTTAGAGTTTCACGTACAGAAATTGAAACTACAGCGGCGTTGGGGTTTACCAAAGAGAATCCTTGCGTCGCTGAAATATTTCCGCCCTTCTGCTCCATTGGGAAAAGCTCAACTCCCCCCAAGTGACAAGAAAACTAAATTAACAGAGGCAAGGCTCGGTGCTGGAGGAAATCAAAGGCCTTGCTGCAAATTGGTTGAGTCCATGCATTATGCTCCAAAGAAATTGGATCTCCTCATGGAACACATCAGAAGAAAATACCTTCAGATAGAACTAGAGACACTCCCCAGACTGGTGAGACAATCCCGCAAAGACTCCGGTACGATGTCCCAAATGCACCTTCCTAAATTGATTGAGGCTGGGCAGAAATCCCCCACCCATAGAGTCCAGTCCTTACTTTTTCTGCCGCCGAATGATATAAATAGGTTGGAACAGAACGTAAGGCATAAACATTTGACGATCTTGTGGGGCATCACCAAAAAATATATGGAAACCATATCTGTGGTGGTCCCAGTTAGACCTTTCCCAGCACGGACTCAAAAGGCAAGCATTGCAATCCAACAGCTGAAGACCCCTTTTGTTCAGAAAGAGGCCAGAGAAATGTTGGAGTATCACATCCAAAAGAAGAGACTTCATCATTTCTGGGGTTTGCCTTCCATCATACAAAGCTCTCTACAGGCCTTTACAACCTACTTCTCCATCGATCTCCACCCACCGCGGAGAATAAGGCAGGAAATTAGAATTTCAGAGCAGGATCTGCCGTTTGTCCCTCAACACATTCAGCAGAACTTAGCATCTAGCATTAAAAAGATGATCGTTCACAGCCAATGGGGGCTACCCAAAAAATTGCAGAAATTTCTGCATGGCTTTCGTCCCACCCCTCCGGGAGAACTAAGAGAATTCGGAAACTTTCTCGTCAGTGGGCCAAAGTTCAAAAGAACACAACGTATCACTAGATTGCCGGAGGCAAGTTTTGTGGACAGTCAACACGAGAAGATCTCCTTTCTCACAAACGAAAGCACAGATCTTTTGGAGAGGCACATCCAACACAAAAAGTTCCAGCATGAATGGGGGCTGCCCTCTATCCTTCAAAGGTCCCTTCGTGCTTTTGCTCCTTTGCCTCCAGAACTACAAAGGGCCTCAACCAGATTGGCCATTGCTGCCCCTTCAAGTTTGCAAACTGAAGGGAGACTCACAATGACACCAAAGCTGTTGTTCCTGGATCCGGTCACAAAGGAACACTTGGAAGCACATACAAAAAGACGAATCACTAGACACAAATGGGGCCTTCCCAAGCAAGTACAGGAATCAATGAAGACCTTGTTGCCCCCTACCTATTTTTGCCAGCCTGAAGATCTTATTGACCGAATCCCATTGGGTACCCGTGATCAAGTCTACCCAGCAAGAACTAAGCAAATTACAGATACTAAAGACCGGCTTCTGCCTACAATTAGAAAAACCCAAAAATGGAGGAGTCAGATAGAGGACCATGGTGGCAGACAACTACCACTGTCCACAGGAAGACATCTCAAGTCTCCTTCCCCACGAGTAAAGAGCCGAAGTCCAACTCCGAGTGGAAAAATTACTCCTAGGTTTCACCAAGAGAGCTGGGCTTCAACGGTCTATCCAAAAGAAGATTGGGACGCTCTAGAATTCCATATCAGACACAAGAGGATCCAACATGAGTGGGGCCTGCCCTCGATGGTCATGAAATCTCTCAATGCTTTTGCTCCCCATGCACCAGAGCTGCACAGTGCAACTACAAGATCAGGAGGGCGCCTCTCCATTAAGAGCCAAAGGAAAAGAGCAACTCATAGGTCACTTGCTATGGTACAGGCAAAGATCCCTCGCTCGGGTCCACCTTTTTTGAGTACAGAGGTCAACGATCGCCTGGAAGCTCACATGAAGCATTGGACCATGCAGCACAAATGGGTTCTCCCCCAAAAAATGCGGGCTTCACTGAGGGCTATTGCTCCTCCTCGACCTGAATCCCAAGCTGGAACGCGCCAGCCTCGCGGGCAGCATAGCAAATCTGCCCAGCCACATAAAATCTTTTCCCACCACAAGAGAGAGACATCACAACGGCAAGTCATATCTAAGGAAGGAGCCTCAAAGATATCCAGCACTAATAGCTATCAAGGGCAAAGTTCAGCTTGGGCAAAGTTGATGTTCCTTACAGAGGATAGTTGGAATCTCCTGGAATTCCACATTCAGCAGAAGAAAATCCAGCATGCTTGGGGTGTGCCTTCTATGGTGCTCCGATCCTTGAATGCTTTCTTCCCATTTCCGATCAAGATCCAAAGTCCAAGAAAGAAGAAGCTCGGGGTTATTGAAGATATAAAGGTGTTTGTTCCCTCCATGTCCTTCCTTAGTAGGGAGACCAAAGAGGTTCTGGAAGCGCATATGAAGAAGAAGATTGTAGAGCATAAATGGTCTGTTCCCAAAAGACTTCAGCGGACTCTGGGGACGTTGTCAACTCCAAAACCCCATTTCCAATCCAAGGACTTTTATCGACAAGCTCCACTCTGCCGCCAATGCCAATTGCTCCTTCAGGCTACCGATGATTCCCAAACTGAGAAGGAAGATGAAGATGACGACCTGCAAGATAGGAGAAGGAAGAGAAGGAAAAAGGAATATTTCCAGCCAAGGAACGAGAGAAGGTCTACATCTCCTGGGAAAGTTAACAAGCAACACTTACTATTCTCAGAGCTAAGGCTTCCTTTTCTTTCAGATGAGGCCTGGAATTATCTGGAATTTCACATCCAGCAGAAGAAAATTCAACGGGCATGGAGCTTACCCTCCATGGTGTTGAGATCCTTGCATGCTTTTGCCCCATTTTCCCCTGAAATAGAAAGACGCATCCAGAGCACAAGGAAGCGCATAGTCAAGACACATGGGTGGAATAGGACAGAAGTGGCAGTGGTTGTCCCAGAACTTTCCTTCCTCAGCCAAAGCACCAAAGACAATCTGGAAGCTCACCTGAAGAGGAGGACTGCAGAGCACAGGTGGGGCATGCCAAAAACCATCCAGAAGCTCCTGGGATCCCTTGTGCCTTCCAGACCTCCTTCCCAACATGAAAGCATCCATGAGGAGCCCTCCCTCTGCTGGAAGTGCAAATCCCTCCTCGAGTCTACAGATGTTTCCCAGACTGAAGAAGGTGGTGAAGACTGGTTGAAAGAGTCAAAGAAAGTCAGCAGAAGGAAGAGAAGGAAAAGGGAATATTTCCAGCCAAGGAACCAGAGAAGGTCTTCATCTCCTGGGAAGGTTAACAAGCAACACTTATTGTTCTCGGAGATAAGGCTTCCGTTTCTTTCAGATGAGGCCAGAAATTATCTGGAATTTCACATCCAGCAGAAGAAAATTCATCGGACATGGAGCTTGCCATCCACGGTGTTGAGATCCTTGCATGCTTTTGCCCCATATTCCCCTGAAATAGAAAGACGCATCCAGAGCACAAGGAAACGCATAGTCAAGACGCATGGGTGGAATACGACAGAAGTGGCTATGATTGTCCCAGAACTTTCCTTCCTAAGCCAAAGCACCAAGGACAATCTGGAAGCTCACCTGAAGAGGAGGACTGCAGAGCACAGGTGGGGCATGCCAAAAAACATCCAGAAGCTCCTGGGATCCCTTGTGCCCTCCAGACCTCCTTCCCAACATGAAAGCATCCATGAGCAGCCCACCCTCTGCTGGAAGTGCAAATCCTTCCTCGAGTCTATAGATGTTTCCCAAACTGAAGAAGAAGGAGGTGAAGAAGATTCATTGGAGGCTTCCAAACCCAGGAAAGTCTACCATAGGACAAATCTGATGCCATCTGCAAAGGGACGTATCAAAACAACTCATTCCTTTTACTCAGAAGCGAAGCTACCTTTTTTAGAGGACACAGCCTGGAACCTCTTGGAATTCCATATCCAGCACAAGAAACTCCAACATGCATGGGGTCTTCCCTTCACCGTGTTGAAATCCCTGGATGCTTTTTCTCCCTGTCTCCCTGACTCCGCGAAGCGTCCATTAGCCACACAAGGCACAGTGACAGCCCGTAAGCGTCCCTGGGACGGAGAATTTCACATGATCGCCCAGACTCTGCCGTTCCTAAGGCCAGATACAAAACAACACTTAGAAGCTCATCTGAGGAATTTAGTTGCCGTACATAGATGGGGGCTTCCCAAACATGCTCAGACAACACTGAGAGCATTTCTGCCTCCTGGCACACTCCGTTCACCAGCTCAGTCTCGTGTCTATACACCTCCCCAGATCTCATTGCCCCAAGCCTGGGTTACAGGCAGAAGTCCCATGAAGAAATTCCAGTTCAGAAAGAAAGAGGCAAAGCTACAGGGGCCCATCACCTCATCCGCGGTCCATTTCAGGAGCAGAAAGGTAGACTTCCTTGACGATGGTGCTCAGAACCTTCTGGAATTCCACATCCTGCACAAGAAAATCCAACATGCCTGGGGCTTGCCAGCCCTTATTCAGAAATCCCTACGGGTGTTTGCCCCCTCAGAGTCACCGGGGAAGCCACAATCTGCAGGAGACGTGACCATGACAACAGCCAAAAAATCATGGCTAGCGAAGGAAGTCACAGCTGCTCCTCAACAGCTACGCTTTCTGCACCCAGACATCAAGAAGCAGCTGGAAAGCCACATCAGAGAGGTCACAGTAAAGCACAGGTGGAGGCTTCCGAAGCTGGCGCAAGACACACTGGCGGCATTCATTCCTCAAACCGAAGAAACGGGGGAGGAGGTGAAGGAATGGTTCTCAACAGATGACGAAAACCTGTTGAAATCCAGCTCTAGCTTAGGAGTCCCCGACGTGTATGACTCAGAGCTATTTTATGAACTCCATCAGACGCCAGTGGAGATTCGAGCTTCTTGGCTGGATACCGAGGAGCCCTCGTTCTGTTTCGATCAGAAAATCCAGCACGACAGAACCGCTCCAGGGAAAATGGCTAGGAGGGAAGCACCTCGAGTGAGCAAGCAACACAAGTCGCCACTGGGGAGACTTGAAATGGATTTATATCTGAGGGACGAACAAAGATGGGCTTTGGACCTTCTCGGTAGGACAGGAGATGCTAGAGGTCCATTTTTCTCGACTCCAGTTTCTGGCTATCGGAGAGGCAAATACAATGTCAGCAGCTCATCAGAGAGTTTATCTACGGAGAAATATCCAAGCCAAAGAACCAATTGGCTAGCCAGAGAGAGAGAAGCTCTTCCTTGCTCTTCCAACTTGTCCCTCAAGAAGGACCTTCTGAAACAACTTCAAAGCACTTCCCAGAGAAAGGAAGAGGACAGATGCTCTCCTGTGGGATTGAAGCCATCACGGTTATCCAAAGGCTCTAGTTCCAGCTGGGTAACCGACAATCTTTGCAGGATAGATAACTGCCCTTGCCTATGCCATTTGCCTTCATCCAGAGAGGGCTCCAGGTTCTCACTACAATCCGTTAGAAAACAAGAAGAGAGGCCAGATTTAATTTGGGGTATGGTAAAGGAGACAGAGACAGATTCCTCTTCTCGGGTAACAGAGGACAACTCATCCCTTCAATCTATGTCAGCAAGGAAGGCAGAAGTGCAATTCTCTTCCATGACATCAGAAGACACTATCTCTCAATCATCCTTGAGGAATGCTTCTCTTCCAGAAAAAGAAACCACCCCTTCCAGTACAGGAGATCAGGGAGCGCTATTTCAGGAGGAAAGAGTGTCGGCTAGCAATGCAGACCTGCAGAAGGTGACTACATCAGGAAGTGAACGGCCCTCAGGGTCCCCTGGACAATTGTCTTCATCGCCCAAAGGTATGTTCTTCCAAGAAGCAGTGCAATCTTCCTGCGCTGTTGATCACACATCCGGGCAGGACTACAGAAGAGAAGGTGAAAAAACTGTCCCGGAACTAGGCACGGATGAACCTGATGGTGAAAAGCACTCAACCATTGAGAAGGTAGAAGAGGAGACCCTGAACTGGGGAACAGATCTATCTACAAAGGAACATTTTGTGGATAGCAGACCATTAATAGAACCCAAGAGCACCAAAATGCCCAGAACAACTCAAAGGGGAAGGCAGCCTGTGTCAGAAAGAAGTCAGTCCACGAAGCCCAAGAAACAAGTCCGCCATGCTCAATTCCTCGTCAGCAAGGAACCCGATGAAAAAATGTCCATCCTTGGTAGAATCTTGGAGAGAAAATTGCGCCTGAGGCATGGATTGAGCATTTGGAAGTACAGCCGCGGGAAGCCACCGATGGTTTCCAGAACAAAGCACAAGATACAGAGCTTTAGGCAAAGTTTCAGGGTGCGAAGCCGAACCAGAAGCAAGGATAGCGCTAGGAGACCTGAGTCCCATAGTCCGGGAAACACCACAAGAAGCAGCAGCTCAAGTGGAAAGACAAGAAGCAGAGGGAGAAGCCGAGAGAGGAGATCAAAGTCGGAGGTGAGAAGAAAGCAGTTGCCCCAAAAGGAATTATGATGGCCATACCTATATTCCTTGACGGAGGGAGCGGGAAGAAGCTATGCAAAAACCAGTAGTTCCTGGATGAAAGAAAGAAACTGTGCAAATCCCTAGGGGATTATGTCCCTTTGAAAGAGGTGAATTTGTAATCCAGCTTCAAGAACTGGGGCCCAAGCCGTTGTGCCAACGGTTGATAGACAACCCTGTTAGTCCGATCACATTCCTATGTTAATTTCTAAAATAATGATTTTTTACAGAAGCCAGCAATCTATTAATAAAAAGAAATATTTTTTAAACTTGGGTAATATATGTATGTATGTATGGATGTATGTATGTATGTATGTATGTATGTATGGATGGATGGATGGATGGATGTGTGTTACAACCCCTGGTATGCCTAAATATGGGAGGAAGGTCACTACTCCCTCTTTCTGTCCTTCGGTTCATCACAGAAGACCATGCAGGCGGAAAACCATATTTTTATTTTTAATGTTGCCTTTTACAATATACAATATACAATATACAATATACAATATACAATATACAATATACAATATACAATATACAATATACAATATACAATATACAATATACAATATACAATATACAATATACAATATACAATATACAATATACAATATACAATATACAATATACAATATACAATATACAATATACAATATACAATATACAATATACAATTTACAATTTACAATTTACAATTTACAATTTACAATATACAAATACAACAGACAGACAGACAGACAGACAGACAGACAGACAGACAGACAGACAGACACTATTGTTTCCTAAATCTGTGGGGTTATAAATTGGACGGGATCTCCAAGAACATCAAGTACAGAGGTGGTATTCAGCCGGTCCTGACCGGTTTGAGCGAACCAGTAATGGAATTTTTAACCGGTTCTGAGAACCGACAAATACCACTTCTGACTGTGTCCCATTCCACCTCTTCCAGGAGTCCCCATGCATCCCATTTTGGCTCCCAGGTAAGTGCAGGGAATCTTCCTAGGCCGAAAATGGGGGATGGTGCAGCTCCCCTCCAAGCCTCGTTTTGCCTGCCAGGAGGCTTCAGGAGGTGCAGGGGGACTTCAAGGGAGAAAGAGAGAGAGAGAGAGAGAGAGAGAGAGAGAGAGAGAGAGAGAGAGAGAGAGAGAGAGAGAGAGAGAGAGAGAGAGAGAGAGAGAGAGAGAGAGAGAGAGAGAGAGAGAGAGAGAGAGAGAGAGAGAGAGAGAGAGAGAGAGAGATGGATGGAAAGAAGAAGGGAGGGAGGGAGGGAGTGGTGGATTCTGGGCGGTGCACCCCAGTATGCGCATACCGGTGCCTGGCAGAAGCCACCATACCAGAATGGTGCTTTGGAGGGCCCGCCCATCTGTCCTCGTTCCTTACCTGTATTTGAAGGAAATGGCCCATTTGCGCACGTACAGGCAGCATACGGCACCTGTGTGATGCTCCACCGAGCAGCAGGAAGGAAGGAAGGAAGGAAGGAAGGAAGGAAGGAAGGAAGGAAGGAAGGAAGGAAGGAAGGAAGGAAGGAAGGAAGGAAGAAAGAGGGAGGGAGGAAGATTAAAAAGGAGAAGGAGGAAGGACCACAAACCCTGGCACTAGACGCAGCTTCAGAGGATGCTTTGAAGCAATCCAGGGCTGGAAGGGACCTCTGAGGTCATCTAGTCCAACCACCTGCTCCAGCAGGAGACCTTATATCATCTTGGTTATTTTGGTGCCTCTAACACAGAGGAGAAATTCCCAGAAATCCCCAGGCATTCCCAACCTCTCCCCCACTAGTTAAAAAAAAACCAGAGGGAAAACTTCACACAGTATTAAACAGAAGCATAGAAAAGGGAGCTACTGTGTATTGGTTAATGGACTGCTAAATTGGCAAAATGGACTGCTAAATTGGTCACGCCCACCCAGTCAAATGACAACCTGGTCATGCCTACCAAGCTACATCCACCAAGCCACGTCCACAGAACTGGTAGCAAAAACATTTGAATCCCACCACTGAATTTTAGTATAACTCCCTGACCAGTACAGGAATTGACCATAACCTCAAAAAAGAGCCATCCAGCCTTTGTTTAAATTCTCTCCAGTAGGAGAGAGGCCACCATCTCCCAACAAGGTGTTGTATTATTAAACAAATCCTACCAGCAGGAGAAGTGTCCTGCTGGCCAACCGAAGTCTATCTTACCTTCTCATAGTCTTCTCTCAGCCAGGCTAATCCTACCCAAATTCCAGAGAGGTCTTATTTTCTTCCATCAGATTAACATGATTTATAGGTCATCTGGTCCAACCCCCCACTCAAGCAAGAGACCCTACACCATTGCTGACAGATGGTAGTCCAGTCTCTTCTTGAAAGTCTCAAGTGATGAAGCTCCCACAACTTCCAAGGGCAACTTCTGTTCCATGGGTCAATTGTCCTTACTGTCAGAAAGTTCCTCCTTATTTCAAGGTTGAATCTCTCCTTGTTCAGTTTCCATCCATTATTCCTTGTCTGGCCTTCAGATGCTTTGGAAAATAGCTTGACCCCCTCCTCTCTGTGGCAGCCCCTCAAATATTGGAACACTGCTATCATATCTCCCCTGGTCCTTCTCTTCACTAGACTAGCCAGGCCCAATTCCTGCAACCGTTCATCGTATGTTTTAGCCTCCAGTCCCCTAATTATCTTGGTTGCTCTTCTCTGCACTTTCTCCAGAGGCTCTCAACATCCTTTTTATAGTGTGTTGACCAAAACTGGATTCAGTACTCTATTTGTGGTCTTACTAAGGCTTTATAGACCTCTTCTTGGTTTTTCTCCTAAAGAGCAGGAATTTGAATTTACTGGACTCTCAGTGATTGGTTGCTTGGTGAATTTGTTGGTTGGTACATAAGTCTGTATGTATGGACTTGTTATTGCTGAGTCATAGGGCACAAAATCAGCTCGACCAAGCTGTTAGGTTTGTTTTGTGGGAACAGACATTTTCGAGATGTTTTTTTAATGAATATCCCAGTGGGTGAGATGAACATACAGGAGCTCAAACTGTGGAGGAATTGGGAAGCCCAATGGCCCCACTTCAAACTCTCCCAATCCCACATGGTCCTCTTAAGGTTTTCCCATGTTGAAGGCAAAGGTCTGACGTAGCTTCTTAAAGATCACTCTGTAAAACAGAATTCTGCCTTCTCTTCAAAGGACGGAGATTCCAAAATAGAACCAGAATTCAGACACCAATGGAGTTAGAAAGAAAAACAGAGTTGGAAGAGATCAATGGAGATCTTCTAGTCCAGCAGTCATCAACTGGTGGTCTGCAGACCACTGGTGGTCCATGAGAAAATGTTGGTGGTCCACAGAAATAAATGTTTCCTTTTTTTTTGCATTGCACTAAATCAGGGCCCCAGTCGGATACATGCAATGAATGTTTGTGTGGAGAATCTCCCCCTTTGGGCTCTTTTTGTGTGGGTCGGACAGGGGCAGAAATTCTGACATAGGGTCTATTTCAGCCTCCTGGTGGGGGGCTTTGGGGGAAGGCTGGAGGAAAGCACCACTGGTGGCAAAGAGCCGGAGGGGCTCGTTCCAGTAGGACTGCATCATGGCTTGGAACTGGCTGACCATCCCAGCCCACTGAGCCTCCAGGTGCTGGTACCTGGCCTTGCACTCTCACAGGTCTTCCCTCTGCTTGGAAAGCCTGTGCTCGTAGTCCTCGGTGAGGTGGTTCTGCTGAGCCTCCTTCTCGGCCACATCCAATTCGAACTGAGCAAGCTGTTTTGCCAATTCTTTTTTTTTATGATTCTTTTTTTATTTTAAAACAAACAAAAACATACATTAAAAATAACATCAATTACATATCTGTTGTGGCCCAGCAGGATCTGTTGGAGTTGCTATGGTACTCAGATAGCGATGAATCCTATGAGTCAGCTATGGAAGAGGTGGAGGACCCTGTGCAGGGTTCAGACCCAGAGCAGGGACCAGAGAGGCTGATTGACCACCAGGAGGCGCCTGAGGCATGGAGCAGTGGGGAAGATCAAAGGGAGTTTGTCCCTGATGCAAGATTAAGAAGGGCGGAGAAACGAAGGCAAGAGCTGCTTCGGAGACAAGCTCCTAAGAGATAATCAAGCTCAGGTGGTTGTGGCTTGGCCCCTCCCAAGAGCGTATATAAGAAGGGACTTTGGGAGGGGGCTTTTTGCAGGACACAACCGTTCATAGTAATCTGGAGAAGTCCTTGTCTGATCTGCCTTGTGTTTCCGTTTGTAACAAGCTGGAGAAGCTCTTGTCTGTATCTGTTGGAGTCTGGGTTGCTGCCAACGTCTGGCCTGTGAGTCATGTTTGGGCTTTCAGCCAACAAGATTAAAGTACTGTAAATAAAGTGTGGCAAACAGCTAAGCCTGTGTCGGTGTTCATTAACGGATGGAGGGGGGTCAGAACACATATCTATTTAGCATGTCGTTTGGTCACAAGCATTTGTGCATCATCGCTTTCAATTGCATATAAAATCAGTAGTTATCAACCTACAATACGTTAGTACATTGATTATCATTGTAAATCATATATTCAGTTTACTCTTATAATTTCTTCCTTTTAAACATGTATTCTAAAGATTAAATTCATATACATACTAACGATCTGTTACATTGTAAATCTATTAAATAATAACATATCTTTATGGTATCTATCTTATTTTGATATTTCTTGCAGTATATATATAAAAAAAGGATTCACCAACATGCGTTTGTATATCATTACTTTCAAATTATATGTAAAATCATAAAGTATCTATCAAATGTATATAAATACATCTTTATCATTCTATCTCATAGAAACAACTACAATTATCATTTCTTCATTTTAAACAAGATATTCTAAATATTCAATTCATATATATATATACCAATATTCCATTACTTTGTTATAAATCTATAAAATCTATATATTCAATTCATATATATACCAATATTCCATTACATTGTTATAAATCTATAAAATCTATATAAAAATAATATGTCTTTATAATATCTCCTATCACATTCTATTATTACAATTCAAGATTATGGTAACTGTAACCATTGATAAAACAAGTTTGAGTTCAAATCACCAGGACAGGATGGATTACACCCCAGGGTTCTGAAGGAACTAGCAGACGAGATCTCTGAACCACTGAACTAGATCTTTCAGAGATCCTGGAGCACCGGGGAACTACCAGAGGACTGGAAAAGAGCTGATGTGGTTCCCATCTTCAAAAAAGGGAAAAAAACAGATCCAGGAAACTACAGACCTCTCAGCCTGACCTCAATACCAGGAAAGATTCTGGAAAAGATAATTAAGCAACAAATTAGCGAACACCTAGAAGCAAACAAAGTAATAGCCAAAAGCCAACATGGGTTTGTCAAAAACAGATCATGCCAGACTAATCTTATTGCATTCTTTGATAATGTGACAAAATTAGTGGACCAGAGGAATGCCGTCAATATAGTTTACTTGGACTTCGGTAAGGCATTTGATATGGTAGACCATAACCTACTACTAGATAAAGTAGAAGAATGTGGGTTGGACAGCATCACCACCAGATGGATTCGTAACTGGCTGACCAACCGCACTCAATGTGTAGTCCTCAATGGAACTGCATCTACATGGAGGGAAGTATGCAGTGGAGTACCCCAAGGCTCTGTTTTAGGCCCAGTACTCTTCAACATCTTCATCAATGATTTGGATGAGGGAATAAATGGGGAACTCATCAAATTTGCAGATGACACCAAGCTGGCAGGAATAGCCAACACTCCAGAAGATAGGCTTAAGATACAGAAGGATCTTGACAAACTTGAACATTGGGCACTATCTAACAAAATGAAATTCAATGGTGAAAAAAGTAAGGTTCTACATTTAGGCAAGAAAAATGAAATGCACAGGTACAGTATAGGTGGTACCTTGCTCAACAGAAGTAATTGTGAAAGGGATCTTGGAGTCTTAGTGGACAATCGTTTAAATAGGAGCCAGCCGTGTGCAGCAGCTTCCAAAAAAGCCAACACAGTTCTAGGCTGCATCAACAGAGGGAGAGAATCAAGATCACGTGAAGTGTTAATACCACTTTATAATGCTTTGGTAAGGCCACACTTGGAATACGGCATTCAGTTTTGGTCACCACGATGTAGAAAAGATGTGGAGACTCTGGAGAGAGTGCAGAGAAGAGCAACAAACATGATTAGGGGACTGGAGACTAAAACATATGAAGAACGGTTGCAGGAACTGGGTATGTCTAGTTTAATAGAAAGAAGGACTAGGGGAGACATGATAGCACTCTTCCAATATCTCAGGGGTTGCCACAAAGAAGAGGGTGTCAAACTATTTTCCAAGGCGCCAGAGGGTACAAACAATGAGTGGAAACTAATCAAGCATGACACCCGCATGACACCCCCGCACTCCCCCTGCTTTTGGCAAGCGATGACAAAAAGGTTAGCCATCACTGCCCTATAAAATCAGAGCAGTCATCTACCCAATTCCTCTGTTGCCCAATTTGGTGGTGACTTTTCAACATTACCTGAAAGCTAACTTTATTTTATTGGATAATGTCATTACAAATATTTTGCAATGAACTTTCTTTCTAAAGATTTCCAAGGCACCTGAGGGTAGAACAAGCAGCAATGGATGGAAACTAATCAAGGAGAGAAGCAACTTAGAACTGAGGAGAAACTTCCTGACAGTTAGAAAAATTAATCAGTGGAACAGAAGTTGCCTCCAGAAGTTGTGACTGCCCAAACATTGGAAGTCTTTAAGAAGATGTTGGATAGACATTTGTCTGGAACGGTATAGGGTTTCCTGCCGAGGCAGGTGGTTGGACTAGAAGACCTCCAAGGTCCCTTCCAACTCTACTATTGTATTATATAAGTCCCAAGTCTTATAAAATTGTTCATCCTCTTGTTCTCTGATTTCAAATGTCAATTTACTCATATCAGCACATTCCATTGTTTTTCGAATAATCTCCTCCTGCGTTGGTATTTTCTCATTTTTCCAATTTTTTGCAAATACAATTCTGGCTGCCGTTAAAATATTTACGATCAAATATTTCAAGTCTTTATTGTATGTATCTGGCATAATACCCAATAAAAGAGTCTCTGGTTTAAAGTCTATGCGTTTCTGTGTCATTTTTTTTTTTCAACCACATGTCACCCATGCGCTGGTGACGTCTCGCCTGGACTACTGCAATGCTCTCTACATGGGGCTTCCTTTGAGATGCACTCGGAGACTACAGCTGGTCCAGAACGCGGCCGCGCGGGTGATCATGGGGAGGACTAGATTCTCCCCTGTAACACCTCTCCTGCGCGAGCTGCACTGGCTTCCTGTGGTCTTCCGAGTGCGTTTCAAGGTCTTGATTATGATCTTTAAAGCGCTCCATGGCACAGGGCCTAGTTACATGCAGGATCGCATCCTGCCCCACACATCCCTACGACCAATCCGCTCTCACAGAGAGGGACTTCTCCGGGTGCCGACCGCCAAACAGTGTCGGGGGGCGACACCCAGGAGCAGAGCCTTCTCTGTGATGGGCCCAGCCCTGTGGAATGACCTCCCCCGGGACATCAGGATTACTTCCGATCTCCGCTCCTTCCGTGTACAACTGAAAACCCACCTCTTCCAACTATCTGGCCTGGCTCAACCGTAATTTCCCCGTACTCCTCCTGACTGTCTGTTTTTTAACATTTTGAATTTGGATTGTACATGGGGTTTTGTAATTAGGGTATTTTAATGGTTTTTAACTGTCTATGTATTGTACCTGTTAACCTCCTCCGAACATGTGTGTCTTTGTACTTATGTATGTCATGGATTTATGTAAATGTTATATGTTTTTTACTCCATTGTACGCCGCCCCGAGTCCTTTTCGGAAAGGGAGCGGCTAATAAATTTAAATTATTATTATTATTATTATGTGGATTTTATTCCAATACCTTTTAGCTTCTGTGCAAGTCCACCACATGTGGCAGTATGATCCCGGTGTCTGATGTCATTTCCAACACTTTTCCGATTTGTTTTTGGACATTCTTGCTATTCTCATTGAGGGTAGGTGCCACCTGTAAAACATCTTATACAAATTTTCCTTATAAGCTGTTGACATTGTCATTTTATAATTTTGGGACCACAATTTCTCCCATTTCTATAGTTCAATTCCATGTCCAAATTTCCCCCCCCCCCAAGCTATCATAAAGTTCTTTAACTTGTTCTTCTTCTAGCTTAACCTCTAACAAATATCCATATAGTTTTTAAATTACTTTTTCATCAGTACCTGTCAAAATTTCATCTCAGTTTTTTTTTATCATAAAAACCTTCCATTTCGCAGTCTTTGCCATATCTAGATTGTATTTGCACATACGAAAACCAATTCATTTCTATTCCTTCCTGTTTCAACTCTTGCATAGATTTGAGTTTACCCTCTCAAAATTCAAAATTTCACCATATCTAACCGTTTGTTCCTTTTTACATATTATTTGATGTGAAAAGGCTTTAATAGTTGATAGCCAGACTGGTTTTTTTAAGTAATATTGTTTTTTTAATCTTCTCCCAATTCAATAACAAAGCTTCCCTTAAGTAATGTCTTCTGAAATAACCCTGTGTTTTTAGTACCTTTATACCATAAAACAGCAGGCCATCACAACAATAAGTCATGTCCTTCTAGAGCAGTGGTTCTCAACCTTCCCAATGCCATGACCCTTTAATACAGTTCCTCATAACTAGAGGATGAGCAATTTTATAGAGTATGGGATTTGTTGTTCCAATGGTTAGATTAAAAAACCTGGAAATGAAATTGTCTTTTTTATGCAAAAATAGAACGTTATATTTAATGCTATGCAAGTTCATATATATATGTGTGTGTGTGTGTGTGTGTGTGTGTGTGTGTGTTGTATTTGTACTGATAAATAAATAAAGGGAGACTAGTATAGATCTATTTCGAGCTAATTAGCTCTCATCAGCTAGCCATACCCTTACTGGGATTTGAACCCGGGCTGATTATATCTTAGGCAGGAGTGTTAGCCACTAAGCCACGGGCTCACTTCCTTATCAGTTGAGCCAGGGAAATAGGTATGTATTAGTGTTACAACCCCTGGTATGCCTAAATATGGGAGGAAGGTCACTACTCCCTCTTTCTGTCCTTCACAGAAATATGTGTGTGTGTGTGTGTGTGTGTGTGTGTGCGCGCGCGTTGTAATTGTACTGATAAATAAATAAAGGGAGACTAGGATAGATCTATTTCGAGCTAATTAGCTCTCATCAGCTAGCCATACCCTTACTGCTGTTGACATAATCCCAGTACAACACAAATATAAAAAGGCAACAGTAAAAATAAAAATATGGTTTTCTGCCTGCATGGTCTTCTGTGATGAGCCGAAGGACAGAAAGAGTGAGTAGTGACCTTCCTCCCATATTTAGTCATACCAGGGGTTGTAACACAAATACATACATACACACACACACACACACACACACACACACACATGTTAATCTTTTTTATTATGAAATAGAGTACTTATTTATGCGACATATGAAGAGCAATAATGCACCTAATGTATAAGAGTGGGATGATTTGAACCTTTAGGTATAATTATAGGTAGTGACTATTCTATACTATAAAGATTTTTGTTATACCAAATGGACTAACGATGATGCAATGAACAATGGATGCACATATGAATTGAAATACTTAATGACTATATGGATTGATAATTAACAAAAAGGAAAACTATATTTGGAGTTGTGGATGATTGATGACATTATGGTTAATTGAAAGAATAAATGTGCAATATGAATTAATGGGAATCTTTTGTTTTAACCTATAAAGATTTATTGTTACCTAATAGATAATTATGGATTTAAGGGAATAAGGGCTGTCACAAATGAAAGAATACTAATGGTAATTTGAACACTATAATGCTCAATGAAATATTTAGTTATGTTTAATGGATAGCCTGTGACTTTATTTTTAACTGCAAAAACCGTTGCACAAAAACTTGTAACCAAATGACATGCTTGATGAAACCAAGGAAAGTTGTTTTTTCTCCTTGCTTCTGTTCTGTATGTGTTGTCTTGTTTTTTTTTTTAAGAAAAAATAAATAAATAAAAAACTTACAAAAAAAATACAGTTCCTCATGTTGTGGTAACCCCCAACCATAAAATTGGTGTCTCGGTTCCTAAGACCATTGAAAATACGTGTTTTCCGATGGTCTTAGGCGACCCCTTTGAAAGGGTCGTTCGACCCTCCAAAGGGGTCCCGACCCACAGGTTGAGAAACACTGTTCTAGAGTCAATAATCTAGAATTCTTTAGTATTATCCACTCCTTAACCCACATCAATCTAGTTGCCTGGTGATATAATTCCCAGTAGGGTAGGCCCCTGCCTCCTCTTGATCTAGCATCTTGTAACGACTTTAATTTTATTCTTGCTTTTTTTCCCCTGCCAAATGAACTTCAAAACTATTTTATTTAATTCGTCAAAAAAAAAATTCCCTAGTCTAATTGGAATTGTGTGGAACAGATATTAAATTCTAGGTAAAATGTTCATTTTGATTGTAGAAATTCTCCCTATCATTGATAATTGTAAATTTTCCCATTTCCTTAGATCAGACGCAATCTGTTGCTTAAGTTTATAATAATTATTCTCTTTAAGAGTGCTACATCTTGCAGTTAAATATATCCCTAAATATTTAACCTTGTTTGTTACTTGGATCTCCAATGCTTCTGCCAATTCTTTCTTTTGTCTCGGTGTTATATTCTTTGTCAAAATTTTTGCTTTGTCTTTATTTATTTTCAGACCAGCTACATTCCCATCTCTCAATCAATTTAGGTGCCGTTTCAAGTGGATCCTCGAGAATAAAAACCAAGTCATCTGTGAATGCTTGTAGTTTATATTCTTCTTTTTTGATTTTCATTCCTTTTATTCCTTTTTTCTTTTCTGATCTTTCTATTTAATACTTCTAATGTTAAGGCAAAGAGAAAAGGTGATAATGGGCAACCCTGTCTTACAATACAATACAATGCAATAGTTGAGTTGGAAGGGACCTTGGAGGTCTTCTAGTCCAACCCCCTGCCTAGGCGGGAAACCCCATACCGTTTCAGACAAATGGCTATCCAACATCTTCTTAAAGACTTCCAGTGTTGGGGCATTCACAACTTCTGGAGGCAACTTCTGTTCCACTGATTAATTGTTCTAACTGTCAGGAAATTTCTCCTCAGTTCTAAGTTGCTTCTCTCCTTGATTAGTTTCCACCCATTGCTTCTTGTTCTACCCTCAGGTGCCTTGGATAATAGTTTGACTCCCTCTTCTTTGTGGCAACCCCTGAGATATTGGAACAATGCTATCATGTCTCCCCTAGTCCTTCTTTCTCTTAAGCTAAACATACCCAGTTCCTGCAACTGTTCTTCATATGTTTTAGTCTCCAGTCCCCTAATCATCTTTGCTGCTCTTCTCTGCACTCTTTCTAGAGTCTCCACATCTTTTTTACATCGTGGCGACCAGAACTGAATGCAATATTCCAAGTGTGGCCTTACCAAGGCATTATAAAGTGGTATTAACACTTCACGTGATCTTGATTCTATCCCTCTGTTTATGCAGCCTAGGACTGTGTTGGCTTTTTTGGCAGCTGCTGCACACGGCTGGCTCATATTTAAATGGTTGTCCACTAGGACTCCAAGATCCCTTACACAGTTACTACTACTGAGCAAGGTACCACCTATACTGTATCTGTGCATTTCATTTTTCTTGCCTAAATGTCGAACCTTACTCTTTTCACCATTGAATTTCATTTTGTACCTTTCTTTATTTCAATGGAGTCCGTCAATTCTCCATTTATCATTATCTTTGCTGTTTGTTTATGATATATGGTTCAAATGGCTTGTGTGAATTTCTTACCAAAATTCATCTGCTCCAATAGTAAGAACATAAATTGCCAACTCACGTTGTCAAATGCTTTCTGGGCACCTACAAAAATCAAAGCCATTTGTTTTTCAGGGTGCGCCTCATAATACTCCAATGTATTCAAAATTATTCCCATATTATCTTTAATTTGTCTTTTTGGTAAAAACCCATTTTGGCCGGGATGAATAAAACCATGTAAATATCTTTTAAGTCTTTCTGCTAGTATCGAAGCAAATAACTTTTAGTCTGAATTCAGCAAGGAGATGGGTCTATAGTTCTTAATTTGTGATAGATCAGCCTCCTCTTTGGGTAGGAGAGTAATATATGCCTCTGACCATGATTTGAGTATCCTACTCTCTGACATCGCCTCGTTCATAACTTCCAGTAGTGGAATGGACAACAAATCTTGAAAAGTCTTATAGAATTCTGCAGGTAGCCCATCTGGGCCTGGAGCCTTGCTGTTATTTTGTTTTTTAAGTGCTTCAGTTAATTCCATCATAGTTATTCTACTTTCTAGTATTGTTTCCATTTCTTTAGGTATCTGGGGAAGATTGGTTTCTTGTAAGTATTGTTTAACTCCTCCCTCTTCTAGATTCTCTTGTTCATACAGCTTACCATAGTAATTTTCTTCTTCTCTACCATTCCATAGCAAATTTGCCCTTGATTGTTTTTAATTGCAATATTTTCTTTGATTCTCTTTCTTTTTTCAGTATCTCCAGTAATGGGCCACCCATAACTCCAGGAGTCAAGCTGTTAAACAGCTGGATAGTTCTTACAGTCAGGAAATTCCTCCTTATATTTAGCTTTGGATAACCTTTATAAAACTTCCATTCCTTGATTCTTATTTTACCCTTGTCTTACCAATGCCTCAAAGCTACAAATTTCTTATGGTAGAAAGTTGTCATCCCCCAACCTAAGATCTTTATACACCGCTGTTGCTCTCTAGCCCCATCTAGTGGCCTGAGAGAACATATATGCCCAACCTAAGATCTTTATATACTGCTGCTGTTCTCTAGCCCCATCTAGTGGCCTGAGAGAACATATACGCCCAACCTAAGATCTTTATATACTGCTGCTGTTCTCTAGCCCCATCTAGTGGCCTGAGAGAACATATATGCCCAACCTAAGATCTTTATACACCGCTGTTGCTCTCTAGCCCCATCTAGTGGCCTGAGAGAACATATACGCCCAACCTAAGATCTTTATATACTGCTGCTGTTCTCTAGCCCCATCTAGTGGCCTGAGGGGACAAATATGCCCAACCTAAGATCTTTATGTACTGCTGTTGCTCTCTAGCCCCATCTGGTGGCTGGAGAGACAAAATAGCAAGTATATTGTTTGAAGCTGATGCAGCCCATTTTACCCATTAGACTGCACTCTCAAACCAAGTGCATGCTGGGAAGCCAGACTCCATTTCCTTTAGCATTTGGAGAAGGCGGGAGCACAAAGAAGCATCCATCTTAATTTATGGCATATGGTCATCCAAGGACAAACCCACATCCCCCACACAAAGCATCGCTGGTGAGATTTAAATTGCTTGTATTTATTAATTGTTGTTGTTGTGGCCCACCAGCAGCCAGAGGAGATTCGGACAGTGAGGAGGTTGGAGAGGAGCATGGGCCAGTCCTAGAGGCTGGGGAAGGCTTGGACGAGGGCTCTGCATCAGAGGCAGAGACGGGGCCGAGGCCGTCTGGCAGTTCTCAGCTGCCTTCAGAGCTAGAGAGCAGTGAGGCAGAGGAACAGCTGGAGCCTGTTCCCAGTGTGCGCATGCGCAGAGCTGCCAGAAGAAAAGAACAATTCAGAAATTAGGGTCGACTTGGGAGTAAAGTCACAGGTGGAAGGTGATGGGCGCCTCCAAGTGGAAATAAAAGAGGAGCGAAAGGGGAGTGGGCTTTTGCAGGAAACAATTCCTTCGTTTGGTCATTAGATTCATTTCAGGAGTGTGAAAATCTGTCCATGAATCCCAGAGACTCTATGCCCAGTCTTTCCTTGCACAGGAAAATTGGAAAATATTTACAGGGCAGCTTTCCAAGATAGATAAGATCTGCACTCATAAATATTCCTTTGAGAGACTGTTTGCCAGGCCTTGCTGAATGTGAATGAGACGAATTCACATTCGTTTAATAAAAGGGGTTTTGCTAGGACCAAGACTCTGCCCCATGCTGTTGGGGGAAGCCTAGATCAGAACAGTTGCGTTTAGCAGTAATTCAATACTACCTATCTTGTACTTGGTTCTCATTGTATGTATTCCTATTTTCCTCATTTTCACCGTATCCTGTTCTTTCAATAAAGCATTCAGATCTACGCACATGGTCTGTTTTATTGAAGGATAGATGGGTTTAGGTGCACGCCGAACTCCATGCAGACTAACGTGTAGTAGGGGCACAACGAAAGCAGTGCAAAGCACGTAAGAAGCAATGGATGAAAACTCATCAAGGAGAGAAGCAACCTAGAACTAAGGAGAAAGTTATAACAATTAACCAGTGGAACTATTTGCCTCCAGAAGTTGTAAATGCTCCATTGATGGAAGTTTTTAAGAAGAGATTGGACAACTATTTGTCTGAAATGGTATAGAGCTTGCTGCATAGGCAGGGGGAGTGGACTAGAAGACCTCCAAGGTCCTTTCTAACGCTGTTATTCTGCAGTTCTCCTCCTCATGTTTTTGTATACATTAATCGTATGCCTTCCTTTGCTATATAACAGTGATGGCAAACCTATGGCATGCATGCCACAGGTGGCACGCGGAGCCATTTGTCAGGGCACGCGAGGCGCTGCCCTGTCAGCTGGCCAGCACACATGTGCGCGCTGGCCAGCTGAGTTCACCCTTTTTTAAAGCCATTTTTCGCCCTCCCCAGCTTCCAGAGGCTTATAGGAGCCTGGGGAGGGCAAAAAGAGCCTCCCCATCCCGAGGCCCTCCGGAGGCTTCATGAGCTTCCATGAAGCCTCCGGAACGTAAAAAACCAGCCATATGGGCAAACCAGAAGTTCGGGAATGGATTTCCGATTTCCTCGAAGGGTCGTTTTGAGCGCTCCGAAGGCTTCAGGGACTGTCCGGAGGCTTCCCTGAAGCCTTCGGAATGCTTAAAACGACCGAGCAAACTGGAAGTGACTTCCGGTTTGCTTGGAGGGTTATTTTGAGTGCTCCAAAGGTGTCTGGGAGGCCTCCTGAAGGTCCCTGAAGCCTCCGGAGGGCATCCGTGAGGCAGGGGAGGCTGTTTTAGTCCTCGCCAGGCTCCTATAAAGCCTCTGGAGCCTGGGGAGGGCGAAAAAAGCATGTAAAAATGGGGGAAGCGCCTGTAGCGTGTGCATCCGCACTGGGGGGGGGTGTCACGTATTGCATTATGGGTGTGGCATGCCTGCACACGACCCCCCTGCACTCCCCCCACTTATGGCATACGAGCCAAAAAAGGTTCGCCATCGCTGCTATATAAGATATATTATCTAATCTGAAACCAGCTACTGATAATAGCCGGATTAATTTTTATGCGTAAGATATGTGTCTTCTTTTTCTTATTGCAAACATCTTCTAACAGTAATAAATGTTGGAAAGGCCTTGAAGCAGAAGGAACGTTTAACTATAAAGCTGGTCCTCGGCTTACAACTATTCACTTAGTGACTATTTTAAGTTACAATAACACTGAAAAAAATGACTCATGACCAAGGGTGCTATTCACTTACCTTCCTGTTCTGACCCCCCTCTCCATGCCTGTGAATAAACCAGACCACAAGCTTGGCTGTTTGCCACTGTTTAATTACTGAGATAACGAATTCTTTGGCTGAGGGCCCAGACAACTCACATTCAATAGAATAGTTCTGCAGCAACCCAGATAATTCAAATGAAGCCACGCAGATAGTCCAAATGAACAGACACGGCTAGAATACACAGATAGATTTTCTTAACTACTAATTCGAATGGTTGTTTCCTGCAAATGTCCCCTCCCAACACCTCACCTATAATCTCTCTTGGGAGGGGCCAATCCACCACCACCTGTGCTTAATCATCTTCTGTGAGTCTGCCTACGGAGTTGCCATTTCTGTTTCTCAGCCCTTCTCAATCTAGCATCAGGGACAAACTGCCTTTGATCCTCCCCACTGCTCCATGCCTCAGGCGCCTCCTGGTGGCCAACCAGCCTCTCTGGTCCCTGCTCTGAGTCTG
Source organism: Natrix helvetica (assembly GCF_964273705.1). Taxonomy (NCBI): domain Eukaryota; kingdom Metazoa; phylum Chordata; class Lepidosauria; order Squamata; family Natricidae; genus Natrix; species Natrix helvetica. Next base: position 4,801,396 of record NC_138554.1, on the reverse strand, counting down.
AACCCTGCACAGGGTCCTCCACATCGTCCGGGGCATATGGTTCTTTGCTATCCGAGTCCATCAGCAGCTCAACTGGATCCTGCTGGGCCACAACACCTTCCCTATTTGCAGTTTGCAAATGTGAGCGCACCCAGTGCACTCAGCCTTCCACGCATGCGCTTTTGGCGAAAAAGGACCCAAATGGGATGCCATAGAGACGGGTGGGGGCACCTGCAATTTCCACTACCTGTTCAGGCGAACTGGTCCGAACCGGTAGAATACCACTTCTGCTCATGATTATTTTTCACACTTAGCACCAGGGCAGTGTCCCCATGGTCATGTGATCCAAAAGCAGAGGCTTGGAAACTGGCTTGTACTTAGGACAGTTGCCGTGTGTCATGAGGTCATGTTATCCGCCGTTGCGACTTTCAGACAAGTGAACTCCTCAGGGAAGCCAGATTCACTCCACAACTGTGTTGCTAACTTAACAACCGCAGTGATTCACTTAATGACTAGGGCAAGAAAGGTCATAAAATGGGGGAAAATTTATTTAACGACTGACATGCTTAGGAAAATGTTGGGCTTCCTGGTGTTCATAAGTCAAGGATTTCTTGTACGTCATAAATATCCTCTTTTATTCCCTATGGGAGGGGCCATTCACCGTTAACCTGTGCCTTTACTCCTGAGTTGGCCCTTCGTCCTTAGCTGTTCTCTTCTTCTGGCAGCTCTGCACATGCACACACTGGGAACAGGCTCCAGCTGTTCTTCTGCCTCACTGATGTCTGACTCCAAAGGCAGCTGATAATTGACTGACGGCCCTGGCCCCGTTTCTGCCTCTGATGCAGAGCCCTCGTCAGAGCCTTCCCCAGACTCCAGGACTGGTTCTTCCCCAACCTCCTCACTGTCCGAATCTGCCACCAGCTCCACTGGGCACTGGAGGACCAAAACAATTGTTAGCCAATGGGTCAGCTAGATTCCAACAGCTGAATGGCCAGAGAAGGATGAGTGAAGTTGCCAAGCAACCGGCTCTCTTTGTCCAGTTGGACCATGTCACATATTGTTTTGGACAAATGTGAAAATCATATTCATAGAGGGGTGTAAAACCTGGGAACTCCAGGGCACCTGAGGGTAGAACAAGAAGCAATGGGTGGAAACTAATCAAGGAGAGAAGCAACTTAGAACTGAGGAGAAACTTCCTGACAGTGAGAACAATTAATCAGTGGAACAGAAGTTGCCTCCGGAAGTTGTGAATGCCCCAAAACTGGAAGTCTTTAAGAAGATGTTGGATAGCCATTTGTCTGAAATGGTATAGGGTTTCCTGCCTAGGCAGGGGGTTGGACTAGAAGACCTCCAAGGTCCCTTCCAATTCTACTATTGTATTGTATTAACTTTAGTACTGGCTTTCCACCAGTTAGTGCTAAAATGGTGTATCTAAATAAATTTGTTCTTTGAGGAAACGGAGCGATTTTTGATGAGTGCATTACTTGGAGCTTGATGGATATTATATTTCTATGCCAATTTTTGTTCTCCTTTTGCTTGTAACCTTTTACCCCTTCTTCTTTAGAAAATTTTAGACACACAAACATGCATGAACAAAGATATACATCTTGCAGGCCAACATTTTGTGGAGATTGTTCCCGACTTCCTTTCCTCCTTAAATAGTTTGTTGGATGACCTGTTCTTTATGTAAATCGCCAGAGATGAAACATTTCCTCTTAAGGAGCAGCCTTCATGGGCAGCCCATCAGTTCTGCAAACAAGAAAAGAAAAAAAGGGAGAGAGAGAGATGAACGAAGCACAAAGAACGGAGATGAGTATCTTAGCGGAATTCCTGCTTTTATTTAGTATTTTTCCAGGTGAGAAGGGATGAACGGAGTTCATGATGGCATGGAAACAAAGATGAGCTATCTTACATGTTTGTTAATTTTTCTTTATTGATTGCTCTCAAGAAATTCTTAGGGAATTTCTCCTAGAATTGAGACTTGTTGAGCATTGGGGATGGTGAGAAGAAATTGCACCTGGCCCAGATACATCCATTTCTGTTTTCCTCAACTGTTCAGGACCTAGAAAGAACAACAGGAGAAGATATAATAATAAAAAAAATA
>NC_138554.1:4744153-4799113 GCF_964273705.1 Natrix helvetica | reverse complement strand
GAAAGAAGTATTAATATATAAGTATATGGTCAAGAAATGATAGATAGATAGATAGATAATAGATAGATAGATAGATAGATAGATAGATAGATAGTTATAGATAGATAGATGACAGATGATGATAGATAGGATAGATAGATAGATAGATAGATAGATAGATAGATAGATAGATAGATAGATATAGATAGATAGAAAGATAGATAGATTGATAGATAGATAGATTGATAGATAGATGATAGATGATTGATAGATAGATAGATGATAGATGATAGATAGATAGATAGATAGATAGATAGATAGATAGATAGATAGATAGATAGATAGATAGATAGATAGATGATAGATGATAGATAGATAGATAGTAGATAGATAGATAGATAGATAGATAGATAGATAGATAGATAGATAGATAGATAGAGCTAGGATATGATAATGAAGAAAAGGGAACAGGAAAGAATAAGCAGAAAATTATAACAGGGTTTGTGGGAATACCATCCCCAAATACACCAGTTCAGAGATGAAAAGAGATAAGCACAATAATAGAAAAGGACAGTAAGAGAGGAGGAGAGAAGAAGAGAAGAAGGGAGAGAAGGAGGAAAGAGGAAAGGAGAGGAAAGGAGGGAAGGAATAGAAAGAGAAGGAGAGAGGGAAGGATGGGGAAGAGGAGGAGAAGAGGAGAGAAGAAGAGAAGAAAGGGAAAGAAGGAAGAAAGAAGAAAGGAGAGGAAGAAGGGAAGGGATAGAAAGGAGAAGGAGAGAGGGAAGGATGGGGAAGAGGAGGAGAAGAGGAGAGAAGAAGAGAAGAAAGGGGAAAGAAGGAAGAAAGAAGAAAGGAGAGGAAGAAGGGAAGGGATAGAAAGAGAAGGAGAGAGGGAAGGATGGGGAAGAGGAGGAGAAGAGGGGAGGAGAAGAGAGGGAAAGGGGAGAGAAGGAGGAAAGAGGAAAGGAGAGGAAGGAGGGAAGGAATAGAAAGAGAAGGAGAGAGGGAAGGATGGGGAAGAGGAGGAGAAGAGGAAGAGAAGAAGAGAAAGAAAGGGAAAGAAGGAAGAAAGAAGAAAGGAGAGGAAGAAGGGAAGGGATAGAAAGAGAAGGAGAGAGGGAAGGATGGGGAAGAGGAGGAGAAGAGGAGAGAAGAAGAGAAGAAAGGGGAAAGAAGGAAGAAAGAAGAAAGGAAGAGGAAGAAGGGAAGGGATAGAAAGAGAAGGAGAGAGGGAAGGATGGGAAGAGAGGAGAAGAGGGGAGGAGAAGAGAGGAAAGGGGAGAGAAGGAGGAAAGAGGAAAGGAGAGGAAGGAGGGAAGGAATAGAAAGAGAAGGAGAGAGGGCAGGCGGGCGGTGAGGAAGAGAAGAGTAGGGGGAGAGGCAAGGGAAGAAGGGAAAGGAGAAGGAGAAGAGGACGAAAGAAAGTAGTGAAGAGAGGGAGGGTGAAAAGAAAGAAAAAAGCAACCCAGAATGTATATTTTAATCTTTTACATGGAAAAGCAAATATGTAAAAAGTGATAAAGATAAAAGAGATAATAGCGATGTGAAGGCGTACCTGTAACTATATGTAAGGGAATAAAAATAAAAACGTATTTAAAAAAAGAAAGAACGAAAGATCTGTAGGAAGATCTCTTCAGAACTTCAAGGTTTCTTATCGCAGGAGCCAAATCGAAGACTTGGTGATTCTAAACTTTCTTTTATTCCACCAGGTGTTTTCGCCAATGTGCAGCTGTCCGAAACGCAGGGACCGGGACAATCGGTCAAACTGACCTGTGCTGTCTCTGGCGTCGACGAATGGCTGGGAGGAATTAAGAGCGTTCAGGAAGGAGGGGACGCTTACTACAGTTCACGTTTTAAAAATCGGATTGTTATCACCAGAGACATTTCCAAAAAGGAATTCTACCTCGAGTTGAGATCTTTCGCAACCACAGATATTGGGGTATATTTCTGTGCCAGGCACAGATCACGATGAGAGAAAGCTACAGAGCATCCATCACAAAACCACACAGAGTCAGCCATCTGCAAAAGTTCTCATTCGTTATAAAGCAGTTCTACTCCGCTTCCCTCAAACAGTTTTCAAATATGTTTCCAAAGGGTACTAAAGGAGAGGATAATAACAAGAAAGAAATGAAGACCCAATGAACAAGTCTGTGAAATAAAACCTGCAGGAAAAAACTGACTAGAAAATTGAGTTGGAGAGAGGGAGAGGAAGGCAGAGAGAGAGAGAGACAGAGACAGAGAGAGATAGAGAGAGAAAGAGACAAGAGACAGATAGAGACAGAGAGAGAGAGGAAGGGGGATAGAGAGAGACAGAGACAAAGAGAGACAGAGGGAGGGAGCGGAAGGCGGAGAGAGAGAGACAGAGACAGAGACAGAGAAAAAGAGACAAGAGAGAGAGACAGAGACAGAGGAAGGGAGAAGAAGGGGGATAGAGAGAGACAGAGACAGAGAGAGATAGAGAGAGAAAGAGACAAGAGACAGAGAGACAGAGACAGAGACAGAGAGAGAGAGGAAGGGGGATAGAGAGAGACAGAGACAAAGAGAGACAGAGGGAGGGAGAGGAAGGCGGAGAGAGAGACAGACAGAGACAGAGAGAAAGAGACAAGAGAGAGAGAGAGAGACAGAGGAAGGGAGAAGAAGGGGGATAGAGAGAGACAGAGACAGAGAGAGATAGAGAGAGAAAGAGACAAGAGACAGAGAGACAGAGACAGAGACAGAGAGAGAGAGGAAGGGGGATAGAGAGAGACAGAGACAAAGAGAGACAGAGGGAGGGAGAGGAAGGCGGAGAGAGAGACAGACAGAGACAGAGAGAAAGAGACAAGAGAGAGAGAGAGAGAGAGACAGAGGAAGGGAGAAGAAGGGGGATAGAGAGAGACAGAGACACAGAGAGAGAGAAAGACACGAGACAGAGACACACACAGAGAGACAGAGAGAGACAGAGACAGAGAGAGACAGAGGAAGGGGGATAGAGAGAGATAGAGGGAGGGAGAAGAAGGCGGAGAGAGAAAGAGAGAGACAAAGAGAGACAGAGAGAAAGAGATAAAAGTCAGAGACACACAGAGAAAGACAGAGACAGAGGAAGGGAGGAAGGGGGATAGAGAGAGACAGAGAGAGACAGAGAGAAAGAGATAAGAGTCAGAGACACATAGAGAAAGACAGAGACAGAGGAAGGGAGAGGAAAGGGGATAGAGAGAGACAGAGAGAGACAAAGAGAGACAGAGAGAAAGAGACAAGAGAGCGAGAGACAGAGACAGAGGAAGGGAGAAGAAGGGGATAGAGAGAGAGAGAGACAGAGAGAGACAGAGAGAAAGAGACAAGAGACAGAGACCCACACAGAGAGACAGAGGAAGGGAGAGGAAGTGGGATAGAGAGAGACAGAGACGGAGAGATAGAGGCGGGGAGGAAGGCAGAGAGAGAGAGAGACAGAGAGAGACAAAGAGAGAGACAGAGACAGACAGAGACAGGCAGAGAGACAGACAGAGGAAGGGGGAGAGAGAGAGCAGAGGAGAGAGAGAGAGAGAGAGAGAGAGAGAGAGAGAGAGAGAGAGAGAGAGAGAGAAGACAGAGAGACAGCTAACCAGCTGGCCGGCACACACATGCCTGCTTTTTGGGAACTTTTTGTTGTTTTTGACCTGAAAAACTGCCTGGAAACAGCACCAAAAAACTGCCTGAAAATGGCCTGAAAATGGCTTGGAAAATGGCCTGTTTTTTGGCTGGTTTTGGCCATTTTCAGGCACCTGTGAAGACCAACTGGCCAGAACGCATGTACACGCCGGAAACCAGAAGAGCAGCTGGTGAGGGTGCAGGTGCCCCCAGAGAGGTCTCTCTGTGCCACTTCTGGGGGTTTGCCATCACAGTCCTAGACCCATCAAACGCGCCCGCTTACTTGCTTATTCAATCCGTTTATGTTCTCTTTCCTCGGTCCGCACATGTCCAACTCCCTTCCTTTTTTTCCCCACGAAGTTGCACGAATGGATACCACATCTTGAAATCTGTAACGAGAAAGAATGTACTGTATGAATTGAGCACAATCAGGGGCATATTATATCATTACAGAAAGGTTAAGGTCACAACGTAATAACCATTTCTTATTTGATAACCATTTGTCTGAAGTGGTGCAGACAAACTAGGCAGGAGGTTGGACCAGAAGACCACCAATGTCCCTTCCAAGTCTGTTACTCTATTCTGAATTCTATTCTATTCTATTCTATTCTATTCTATTCTATTCTATTCTATTCTATTCTATTCTATTCTATTCTATTCTACTCCACTCCACTCCACTCTACTCTACTCTACTCTACTCCATTCCATTCTGAATTCTATTCTATTCTACATTCTATTCTATTCTATTCTATTCTATTCTATTCTACTCTACTCTACTCTACTCCACTCCACTCCACTCCACTCCACTCCACTCCATTCCACTCCACTCCATTCCATTCCATTCCATCCCATTCTGAATTCTATTCTACATTCTATTCTATTCTATTCTACTTTATTCTATTCTACTTTACTCCATTCCATTCTGAATTCTATTCTATTCTATTCTATTCTATTCTATTCTACTCTACTCTACTCCATTCCATTCTATTCTATTCTACATTCTATTCTATTCTATTCTATTCTATTCTATTCTACTCTACTCTACTCCACTCCACTCCACTCCATTCCATTCCATCCCATTCTGAATTCTATTCTACATTCTATTCTATTCTACTCCATTCCATTCTGAATTCTATTCTATTCTATTTTGAATTCTATTCTACATTCTATTCTATTCTATTCTATTCTATTCTACTCCATTCCATTCTGAATTCTATTCTATTCTGAATTCTATTCTACATTCTATTCTATTCTATTCTATTCTACTCTACTCCATTCCATTCTGAATTCTATTCTATTCTGAATTCTATTCTACATTCTATTCTATTCTATTCTATTCTACTCTACTCTACTCTACTGCACTCCACTCCACTCTATTCCATTCCATTCTGAATTCTATTCTACATTCTATTCTATTCTATTCTATTCTACTCTACTATACTCCATTCTATTCTGAATTCTATTCTATTCTATTCTGAATTCTATTCTACATTCTATTCTATTCTATTCTATTCTATTCTATTCTACTCTACTCTACTCTACTCTACTCTACTGCACTCCACTCCACTCCATTGCATTCCATTCTGAATTCTATTCTGAATTCTATTCTATTCTATTCTATTCTATTCTACTCTACTCTACTCTACTCTACTCTACTGCACTCCACTCCATTCCATTCCATTCTGAATTCTATTCTATTCTATTCTATTCTATTCTATTCTATTCTACTCTACTCTACTCTACTGCACTCCACTCCACTCCACTCCACTCCACTCCATTCCATTCCATCCCATTCTGAATTCTATTCTACATTCTATTCTATTCTATTCTATTCTATTCTATTCTATTCTATTCTACTCTACTCTACTCCATTCCATTCTGAATTCTATTCTATTCTCTTCTGAATTCTATTCTACATTCTATTCTATTCTATTCTATTCTATTCTACTCTACTCCATTCCATTCTGAATTCTATTCTATTCTACATTCTATTCTATTCTATTCTATTCTATTCTATTCTACTCTACTCTACTGCACTCCACTCCACTCCATTGCATTCCATTCTGAATTCTATTCTGAATTCTATTCTATTCTATTCTATTCTATTCTACATTCTATTCTATTCTACTTACTCTACTCTACTCTACTCCACTCCACTCCACTCCACTCCATTCCATCGCATTCTGAATTCTATTCTACATTCTATTCTATTCTATTCTATTCTACTCTACTCTACTCCATTCCATTCTGAATTCTATTCTATTCTCTTCTGAATTCTATTCTACATTCTATTCTATTCTATTCTATTCTACTCTACTCCATTCCATTCTGAATTCTATTCTATTCTACATTCTATTCTATTCTATTCTATTCTACTCTACTCTACTGCACTCCACTCCACTCCATTGCATTCCATTCTGAATTCTATTCTGAATTCTATTCTATTCTATTCTATTCTACATTCTATTCTATTCTACTTACTCTACTCTACTCTACTCCACTCCACTCCACTCCATTCCATCCCATTCTGAATTCTATTCTACATTCTATTCTATTCTATTCTATTCTATTCTACTATACTCCATTCTATTCTGAATTCTATTCTATTCTATTCTGAATTCTATTCTACATTCTATTCTATTCTATTCTACTCTACTCTACTCTACTCTACTCTACTGCACTCCACTCCACTCCATTGCATTCCATTCTGAATTCTATTCTGAATTCTATTCTATTCTATTCTATTCTATTCTATTCTACATTCTATTCTATTCTACTTACTCTACTCCACTCCACTCCACTCCACTCCATTCCATCCCATTCTGAATTCTATTCTACATTCTATTCTATTCTATTCTACTATACTCCATTCTATTCTGAATTCTATTCTATTCTATTCTGAATTCTATTCTACATTCTATTCTATTCTATTCTATTCTATTCTATTCTACTCTACTCTACTCTACTCTACTCTACTGCACTCCACTCCACTCCACTCCATTCCATTCTGAATTCTATTCTACATTCTATTCTATTCTATTCTATTCTATTCTACTCTACTCTACTCCATTCCATTCTGAATTCTATTCTATTCTATTCTGAATTCTATTCTACATTCTATTCTATTCTGTTCTATTCTATTCTACTCTACTCTACTCTACTCTACTCTACTCTACTCCATTCCATTCTGAATTCTATTCTATTCTGAATTCTATTCTATTCTATTCTAAATTCTATTCTATTCTACTCTACTCTACTCTACTCCTTTCCTCCTTAAACAGTGTGTTGGAAGACATGTTCTTTATGTAAATCACCAGAGATGAAACATTTCCTCTTAAGGAACAGCCTTCATGGGCAGCCCATCAGTTCTGCAAACAAGAAAAGAAAAAAAGGGGAGAGAGAGAGATGAATGAAGCAGGAAGAACAGAGATGAGCACCTTAGTGGAATTCCTGCTTTTATTGAGCATTTTTCCAGGTCAGAAGGGATGAACGGTGTTTATGATGGCATGGAAACAAAGATGAGCTATCTTATATATTTATTACTTTTTTTTGTCTTTATTGCTTTGATCTGAACCTTCTCTTTCTACCCACAGGGTAGTGGTTGGGGGGGGGGCGCAGAGTAGTAGACTAGCAATATAGATGGAATAGCAGTCACAACCAAAGCCACATTCATGGCGACTCTAATTCAAAAGTCTTCCTCCGACAAGCAATTTCTAAAGATGGAAATTACGTCCCACAATTCAGAGGAGGTACAGGAGGTAGCACACAGAACATAGAGTTGGAAAGGACCTTGGAGGTCTTCTAGTCTAACCCCTTGCTTGAGCAGGAGATCCTATACCGCTTCAGATAAATGATTTCCCAGCCTCTTTTTGAAAGCCTCCAGCGATGGAGTGCCCACAACTTCTGAAGGAAAGTTGTTCTGTTGGTTGATTGCTCTCACCACTAGGGAATTTCTCCTAGACTTGAGAATTGTTGAGCATTGGGGATGGTGAGTAGAAATTGCACCTGGCCCAAATCCACCCATTTCTGCTTTTCTCAACTGCTCAGGACCTAAAAAGATCTGTAGGAAGATACCTTAAGAACTTCGTCAAAACAAAACAAAGACGAATCGGAATATTATAAGATCTGGGATAACATTTTATCGATGGTTGGAACAAAAAAGGAAAGACCCAAAATAAGCAATGACTAAGATTTATAGGATGGAGATTAGAATTATGTATGAAATTATAACAGTGAAAATGTATCAGAACGAAGCAACATAGATGGAAATACGATATCTTTATATTTGTAAATACCGAATAGACCAATTGTAAATAAGCATGGCGGTTATAATATTTAACTTTACATTTTAGTATGTATGGCAAAGACATTGCCAGGACGGTGACATTGTGTCCAATGTTTTAACGTATGTTTAATTAAAAAAAACTTTGAAAACTCCTTCAACGTTTCTTATCCCAGGAGCCGAATCAAAAAATTTGATTCAAACCTTTCTTTTATTCCACCAGGTGTTTTCCCCAATGTGCAGCTGTCCGAAACGCAGGTACCGGGACAATTGGTCAAATTGATCTGTGCTGTCACGGGAGTTGACAGCGGTGGTTGGTTCTGGGGTTGGAACCGAAAATGTCCAGGAAAAGGTCTTGAATGGCTGGGAGGAATTAAGAGCATTCAGGAAGGAGGGGAAGCTTACTACAGTTAGCGTTTTAACAACCAGATTGTTATCACCAGAGACACTTCCAAAAATGAATTCTACCTCGAGTTGAGATCTTTGGCAAAGGCGGATAGTGGGGTATATTTCTGTGCCAGGCAAAGATCACGATGAGAGAAAGCTACAGAGCATCGCTCCCAAAACCACGAATAGTCACCCATCTGCAAAATTCTGAGTTCTGAGGGAGAGAGAGAGGGAGAGAAAGAGAGAGAGAGGGAGAGAGAGAGAGAGATTCTATCCCTCTGTTGATGCAGCCTGGAACTGTGTTGGCCAAAAAAGCCAACACAGTTCTAGGCTGCATCAACAGAGGGAGAGAATCAAGATCATGTGAAGGGTTAATACCACTTTATAATGCCTTGGTAAGGCCACACTTGGAATCCTGCATTCAGTTCTGGTCGCCACGATGTAAAAAAGATGTGGAGACTCTAGAAAGAGTGCAGAGAAGAGCAACAAAGATGATTAGGGGACTGGAGACTAAAACATATGAAGAACGGTTGCAGGAACTGGGTATGTTTAATTTAAGAGAAAGAAGGACTAGGGGAGACATGATAGCATTGTTCCAATATCTCAGAGGTTGCCACAAAGAAGAGGGAGTCAAACTATTCTCCAAAGCACCTGAGGGTAGAACAAGAAGCAATGGGTGGAAACTAATCAAGGAGAGAAGCAACTTAGAACTGAGGAGAAATTTCCTGACAGTGAGAACAATTAATCAGTGGAGCAACTTGCCAACAGAAGTTGTGAATGCCCCAACACTGGAAGTCTTTAAGAAGATGTTGGATAGCTATTTGTCTGAAATGGTATAGTGTTTCCTGCCTAGGCAGGGGGTTGGACTAGAAGACTCTTACTATTGTATTGGAGAGAGAGAGAGAGAGAGAGAGAGAGAGAGAGAGAGAGAGGGAGGGAGGGAGGGAGGGAGGGAGGGAGGGAGAGAGAGAGAGAGAGAGAGAGAGAGAGAGAGAGAGAGAGAGAGAGAGAGAGAGAGAGACTTATTTAACCCCAACTTTGTTCCATGCCCAAAGACTCTATCAAACGCCAGAATAGGACAACTCAATGCAACTAGCTCACCATGGCCAACTTGCCATGGGGCAGCTGATGGCAATTGTTGAATTGCCATGGGACAATCCAAGAGTTCAATTTAATTATTTAAGGTAATTCTTAAAGTGTTTTGATTTTTATCATTCACATTTAATTTCGACCCTTCCTTTTGCATCCCTTCCTTTAATGATTCTTTTCCACCATTTCTTTGACATTCGTGTAAATTTGGTCCCATGATGAGTTGGCCATGTTGAGTTAGCAACAGAGAGTAATTGAGTAATTCTTAAAATATTAAAAAAAAGATTCAGCAGGGGACAGCAAACATGTTGTATGCAGAAATGTTACTGATGTTTAAAGGAATTTATGGAAAAAAAGTGATTGAATCCTAAAGAGAGAACGGTATTGCTGAAGTTAGAAGATTAGGAGTATATATATTTAATTTGTCTGAAATGGTATCGGGTTTCCTGCCTAGCCAGTGGGCTGGCCTAGAAGACCTCCAAGGTCCCTTCCAACTCCTATTCTATTCTATTCTATTCTATTCTATTCATTCTTATTCTATTCTGTTCTATTCTAATTCCATTCTATTCTATTCTAATTCTTTCTATTCTATTCTATTCTATTCTATTCTATTCTATTCTATTCTATTCTAATTCTATTCTATTCTATTCTAATTCTAATTCTTATTCTATTCTATTCTAATTCTATTCTATTCTAATTCATTCTATTCTATTCTAATTCTATTCTTTCTATTCTATTCTATTCTATTCTAATTCTATTCTAATTCTATTCTATTCTAATTCTTTCTATTCTATTCTTATTCTATTCTATTCTATTCTTATTCTATTCTATTCTATTCTATTCTATTCTATTCTATTCTATTCTTATTCTTATTCTTCTTCTTATTCTATTCTAATTCTATTCTATTCTATTCTATTTTATTTTATTCTTATTCTATTCTATTCTATTCTATTTTATTTTATTCTATTCTATTCTATTCTATTCTATTCTATTCTAATTCTAATTCTATTCTATTCTATTCTATTCTATTCTATTCTAATTCTATTCTCATTCTATTCTCATTCTATTCTTATTCTATTCTATTCTAATTCTATTCTGTGCTGTGCTGAGCTATGCCATGTCATTCATGGTACAGAATTGGTTCTTCTAGTTCCTGCAGGATGGAAATGATTAATTCTCAGATTTCTCCTACAAAATGAATAATCATAAGGTCTTCATAATTTCAGATTGGCAATGGAATGAAGAAATCATTTCCCAATAAATGCACACAGCACACAAACATACACGAAGAGACACACGGGGGCAGACTAAACAAGCAATTCAAATATAACTTTAGATTGGGAAAAAAAATATTCCAGATTATATTTCCTTAATAAAGCCCAATTATTGGCCAGTATTTATCAGGTATGGGCAAGTGATAAAGTAAGAATGCCTTTTGCCCGTCGATCAATGTTTGAGTATTGAAAATCAGAAAATATGTAGTAAAATTATCCCAAAGGTGCTTTTTCAGCAGGCAAAAAGGCGCTTTGTCTTGCTTAAACAAGAAAGTCCCATTACCTCTTGAAAAAGAACTTTTGGGACCACCATGACTTGAACGACTGAGAATCTCCATAGACATGTCGTAAAATTAATTTCAAAGTGAACACGAGAATATTTCCGTAGTCCAACCCTTTAAAAAAAAACCTCGCTCGATTTCAACTGACCCCAATTTAAATGCTATTTTAGTTGAACAGGGAAAAAAAAGTCTAATGCATTTTGTCACATGAGCAAATATCTGTACATAGAACTAGGTGGCAGTGTCTACCTAACTTTAGCCGATCTCAAAAAGCGGATCTTGATCATAGAATCCTCTGGGCTGGGAGGAACCTTGGAGGTCTTCTAGTCCAACACCCTCCTAAGACAACATTATCTCCACAACTTTTCTTGATGGGCTGGGTGCTAAAGCAAGGTCACGGCACACACTTGAAAGTAAATCAGGAAGACTGTAATTCAGGGGAGGGGGGGGGGCTGTCCTGTCTGGCAAGAACAAAGAATGCTTATCAACAGGAAACATGCATGTGTAAAGCTTGTAGTAATTATGTGTCGTTAAACAACTTGCAGACCTCAGCTCAAAGTTAGGGATACAATACAATACAATAGTAGAGTTGGAAGGGACCTTGGAGGTCTTCTAGTCCAACCCCCTGCCTAGGCAGGAAACCCTATATGTTTCAGACAAATGGCTATCCAACATCTTCTTAAAGACTTCCAGTGTTGGGGCATTCACAACTTCTGGAGGCAACTTCTGTTCCACTGATTAAACTGGATATGTTTAGCTTAAGAGAAAGAAGGACTAGGGGAGACATGATAGCAGTGTTCCAATATCTCAGGGGTTGCCACAAAGAAGAGGGAGTCAAACTATTTTCCAAGGCACCTGAGGGTAGAACAAGAAGCAATGGGTGGAAACTAATCAAGGAGAGAAGCAACTTAGAACTGAGGAGAAATTTCCCAACAGTTAGAACAATTAATCAGTGGAACAGAAGTTGCCTCCAGAAGTTGTGAATGCCCCAACACTGGAAGTCTTTAAGAAGATGTTGGATAGCAATTTGCCTGAAATGGTGTAGGGTTTCCTGCCTAGGCAGGGGGTTGGACTAGAAGACCTCCAAGGTCCCTTCCAACTCTACTATTGTATTGTATTGTATTGTATTGTATTGTATTGTATTGTATTGTATTGTATTGTATTGATTGTTCTAACTGTCAGGAAGTTTCTCCTCAGTTCTAAGTTGCTTCTCTCCTTGATTAGTTTCCACCCATTGCTTCTTGTTCTACCCTCAGGTGCCTTGGAGAATAGTTTGACTCCCTCTTCTTTGTGGCAACCCCTTGATGGCCTGCATCAAATGAAGTGTCCATTAGATAACTCCTGGAGCATTCATTAGCCAAAGCTTAGGAATAGGACAGCTATAGGCCAATAGAACAAATTGTAGAATTATTACTCAAATGTTTATTAGATGATATTTCTTATTATTTCACCTTGTCCCGCCTCCTCCTTTAGTGACAATGTATAAAGCTCACTTAATCCGTTGTTCTATGTTTCTTGTCCTTTGGACCAGGGACCTTTTTCCTTGGAGTTCTCCCATAAAAAGCAATCAGAAAACCTGCACCTCATGTCTGGCGTCCATCATTGGCTTTCTTCACCAGGCTCAGACCTGAATTGGGGACCCCAGTCTGTTTTGGCTCTGCAACCAAATACGACAAACACAGACTTCCGCGGATAATGAGATCTGCAGGGGGGGGGGGAAACAACAATTGCTACCGATCTGCCTTCCATTGAGGATCTGTACACTGCACGAATCAAAAAGAGAGCTGTGAAAATAGTAAATAGCTTGCGTATCATTGGCAAGAAAACGTAAACATAGATATGAAGTCACCAGGAATTCCGCTTGTCTGAAAGGACTCTTCCTCTTTATAACTTTATCGTGATATCTACTGATTAGGTATGGAAGGACAAAGTTGCAGGATCCTACCCATTCATGTAATACAGGCATGTCCAAAGTGTGGCCCGGGGGCCAAATGTGGCCCTTTTTCAAATTTCAAGCGGCCCACAGCCTCTTCTCCCCACTGGAATTATTTGTTTAGTCTTTCATAAAATACCGTATTTTTCAAAGTATAAAGATGCATCTTTTTCCCTTCAAAAAAGAGGCTAAAAATCTGGGTGCATCTTATACACTGAATACAGCATTTTTTGCCTCCCAAAACTCTGCCCCCTTCACCAAAATGGCTGTGCATAGCATTTAGGAGGTTTTCAGAGTGCTCCTGGGGGCTGTGGAGGGCATAAATGAGCAAAAAAATGGGCCATTTTTTTGCTCAACTTTGCCCCCCCCCCCCAGCCCCCAGGAGTACTCTAGAAGCCTCTTAAAGGCTATTCATGCCCTTTTAAAAAAAGACCCATTTTCGTGAAAAATGGGCCATTTTTGGGAGAGTGCAAAAACTTTTTTTTTAATTTGCCTCTTCAAAATCTTGGTGCATCTTATACTCCGAAACATACGGTAGTCAATTCGCATTTAATGTTAAGGGTTCAAAGAATGTCAGGCTGAATGATCGGCCCCACACATTTTCACCTCACCAAATCTGGCCCTCCTTGCAAAAAGTTTGGACACCCCTGATGTAATATCAGTTGGGTCTAAAGCCAACTGCTATCATCTCAATCTCGTCCTTGCTCAGAATAACTGTGGAAATGTTCTCGGAATGATGTTTCCTTCTCTGCTCAGTTGTTCAGCATTGGCTCCGGAAATTTGTATGAGGCTGTATCACCGTGGATGGGGTAATAGCACGGTGATTAACAGCCATACAAAATCTTTGTCGGGTCAGAACAAGGACTAAACGAAAGGGGGAAACTTTCATGAAACATCCGAAGCATCACAATATAGAGAAAATAAGAAAACTGATCCTTGGACATGCTACTGTAATGCTCTCTACATGGGGCTTCCCTTGAGATGCACTCGAAGACTGCAGCTGGTCCAGAACGCGGCTGCGCGGGTGATTATGGGGAGTACTAGATACTCCCATATAACACCTCTCCTGCGCGAGCTACACTGACTTCCTGTGGTCTATCGGGTGCGTTTCAAGTTACTGATTACCATCTTCAAAGCGCTCCATGGCACAGGACTTAGCTACATGCGGGATCGCATCCTGCCCCATACATCCCTACGACCAATTCGCTCTCACAGAGAGGGACTTCTCCGGGTGCCGTCCACTAAGCAGTGCCAAAGGGCGGCGCCCAGGAGTAGGGCCTTCTCTGTGATGGGCCCAGCCCTCTGGAATGACCTCCCCCCGGATATTAGGATTACTACCGACCTCCGCTCCTTCCGTTCAAAACTCAAGACCCACCTTTTTCAACTAGCTGGCCTGGCTCAACCATAGCTCCATTTTACTCCTCCTGGCAATTTTTAAACTTGTAATTTCCATTGGGGTTTTAATTTAACTTATTTTAATATTTCTATGTTATTATAATGATTGTATTGTGTTTTATACCTCCTCCGTACAATGTGTAATTTTATAATATGTGTTTTTATTTATTGTACGCCGCCCCGAGTCCCTTGTGGAGAGGGAGCGGCTAACAAATTTAATAAAATAAATAAATAAATAAATAAATAAATAAATAAATAAATAAATAAATAAATAAATAAATAAATAAATAAATAAATAAATAATTTTTTTTTTGCAAGTCTTTTGAAACATACATTCCAAATATAACGTATTTTAAAAGATAGGCAGTAAAAATATGCAAAACTGGCCTTTCTTGAAGAACTTTAATTGCAAGTATAAGTGGTCTTTTTTTTTTTTTTTTGCCCCAAACAGTTTAACAATCCGGAGTCATGGTTATAAATGTTGAGATTGGTGGAAATGTTTTACTTCGGGTGCTTTGGAAATAAGGGGTGAACTTGTTCTTCTGTTGTGATCCACTGATGGCCCGCGGAGCTAGCAGCAGAGTCCAACAATGAGGAGTTTGGGGAGGAACATGGGCCACTCCTGGAGTCTGGGGAAGGCTCGGATGAGGGCTTTGCATCAGAGGCAGAGAGTGGGACAGGGCAATCTGGGAGTTATGTGCTGCCTCGGGAGTCAGACATCAGCGAGGCAGAAGAACAGGGGGAGCCTGTTCCCAGTGTGCGCATGCGCAGGGCTGCCAGAAAGCAAGAACAGTTAAGACAAAAGGGACGACTCGGGAGTAATGCTCGCAGGCGATTGGCCCCGCCCATAGGACATAAAGGAGGAGCAAAGGCACTTGAGTCTTTGCAGAAAGCAACTTTGTTCATGCTGGTCGGTTTAAATTCAGAATCTCTTTTTTGACTCTTTGCTCCGTGTGGCCTTGCAAGCTAATTACCAATTAGGTCTCTGGCAGTGTTTCAAGGGAGGGAAAGGTGGGTGCTTATCAGTTTTATCCCGAAGGACTGTGGCAGCCTACTGTCGGACTCTTTACAAAGTAATTTGTGACCTCATTACAGGCTGTGAAGGAATATAATTCACAGCTTTTGAAATAAAAAGAGGGTTTTTGGGACTGAGCCAGGGGTGAAATTCAGCAGGTTCTGACAGATTCTGGAGAACCAGTAGCGGAAATCTTAAGTAGTCTGGAGAACCGGTAAATACCACCCCTGGCTGGCCCCAGAGTGTGGTGGGAATGGAGATTTTGCAGTATCCTTTCCCTGCCATGCCCACCAAGCCATGCCCGCAGAACTGGTAGTAAAAAAAAATGAATTTCACCCCTGGACTAAGTGTGTGCTTTCTACTATATCGGGAAGCCTAGATCAAAACATCTCCAAAGCACCAGAGAGCAGGACAAGAAGCAATGGTTGGAAACTAATCAGAACAGAATTAAGGAGAAACTTCCTAACAGTGAGAACAATTAACCAGTGGAACAGAAGTTGCCTCCAGAAGTTGTGGATGCTTCCTCACTGGAGTTTTTTAAGAAGAGACTGAACAGCCGCTAGTCTGAAATGTTATAGGGTTTCTTGCTTGAGCAGGGGTTGGACTAGAAGACCTCCAAGGCCCCTTCCAGCTCTATTCTGATGGATGAAGATTAAGACTACATTCATATCTGTCGCAACGTCTTCCAGTCCTAGCTGTGCAAGGCTTGATTCCAGGGACAGAGACCGGAGTCAGTTTTTGTCAAGGCATAAATCACTGTGTGACAGGATCGCACAGTGGTACAATCCATTAAGTAAACTCCTGGCTGAGTAAATTCACCAATCCATCCATTAACTCACCCTCTGCGATGCTGCCAGCTTCCTGGGAGTCAAGGCCACTTAGAATCAGAGACAAAAATAACGAACGCAAACAGCCAACGATTTTCAAGCTTAAATCAATCAAGGTAGCCCATCTACCTTCCCTGCACAAAGTCTCTATGGAAAAGTAAGGTTGACCTCTTTCTTTTATCAGCATGTTCTTAAAACACACACATTTTAATGTGGTGGTAAAAGTAAGAACTACTGTTCAACTCACACAACATCTCTCGGTTTGAAGTGTTTTGAGTGACCTACCGAGGGTCATGCCGTACTTTAGTTAGTTAGTTAGTTTTGGATTTTAAAATAGTATTTATTAGATTTTTCCAACATTTAAAACACAAAACACAAGTTTACACCTATAACCGCTTTTCCATATGGCTATCAATATCTTTCATAACAATCCTATTTACAAAAATGCCAACTCTATAAAACTGTCCTAAATTATATCATTTAAATTATAATAACATCCACTCAAACATCGACACCATCTACTTCTTATAAATTTTGCCTTCTATATATTATACTTTTACATCTCATACCTTAATTTTTACGTTTACTCTCAAGCCAGGAGTACCATCTATTCCAAATTTGATAGTATCGGTTTCTTCCCTCTCCTTCATTCCCATAGCCAGTCTATCCATTTCTGCACATTCATACATTTTCCTTCTTATCATCGGGTCTGGGGGAGTATCTGTTTGTTTCCAGTTTTGTGCTAAGATGATTCTACTCATGGTTAATAAATGTAATGTTATGTATTGTAATTTCTCCCCCCATTTTCCCATCAAAAATACCCAGGAGAAACAACTCCGGCCTCAACGCTATCCTTTGTTCAGTTATCTCTTCCAGCCACTTTCTTATCTTATGCCAATATTTTCTAACCTTGGGGCAGGTCCACCAGATGTGGTAGAATGTTCCCAGTTTATACCCACGTCTCCGTGGTCATGCCGTATTTTAAAAGGGGGCATGGCCTCTTTGGAGAAAAGATTTCAAGCATTTTAAGGGAATAATAGATGACGAGGCCATTTTGCAAAACTAATTTTGCTTCTTAAGCCCTCCCCAGAAGTAAAAAAAAATGGGTCTAAATGAGGCTTCTGGCAGGCCAGTATTCCAGGTCTTGTTATCATATATGTTATGTCCGTGCCCTGAAGATGTGGCCACGCACACTCCAGCCAAGTGGGAGTGGCGCTGGCCAGGGCGGGACATTAGGTGATCAAATTAGCCAGTTGAACTGCTGGCCTTCAGAAGTTGTAGGTGATTCATCGCTGGAGATTTTAAAGAAGAGACTGGATGGTCACTTGCCAGAAATGGTATAGGATCTTCTGCTTGAGCAGGGGCTGGACTAGAAGACCTCCAAGGTCCCTTGCAACTCTGTTATTCTATTCTATTCTATTCTATTCTATTCTATTCCACTCCACTCCACTCCACTCCACTCCACTCTACTCTACTCTACTCTACTCTACTCTACTCTACTCTGCTCTACTGAGTGCCTATGCTGAACATCAGGATATAAACCCCAAAATTACAATAGTATTTAAAGAGGAAAGGTTTTTGTCAAGGCACAACTCACTGTGTAACTGGGGCGTCACGGTGAAACAGCCCTATACAAAAAACATTCGAAATCTAAGGAATCACGTTGCCAAGTTCGTTGCTTTCGCTGTGTCTAACCCACAATCCTCCCGTGAAGCAAATTTCTTTGAAAGTCACTTTTCTGAAATGGTATAGGATCTCCTGCTTGAGCAGGGGGCTGGGCTAGAAGACCTCCGAGACCTCCAAGAAGACCGCCAAGGTCCCTTCCAGCTTTGATTCAGATAAAAAGCAGCGACTATGAGTACTACCAATTCATTGTAAGGTTACATGAACAGAGCATCCACAACTTCTGGAGGCAAGTCTTTCCAATGATGAACAGTTCCCACTGCCAGGAAATTTCTCCACAGTTCTAGCTTGGTCCTGCCCTCGATTAGTTTCCATCATGGTTTAGAATAGAATAGAATAGAATGGAATGGAATGGAATGGAATGGAATGGAGTGGAGTGGAGTGGAGTGGAGTGGAGTGGAGTGGAGTGGAGTGGAGTGAGGTGGAGTGGAGTGGAGTGGAGTGGAGTAGAGTAGAGTAGAGTAGAGTAGAGTAGAATAGAATGTAGAATAGAATAGAATTCAGAATGGAATGGAGTAGAGTCAAGTCGAGTCGAGTCGAGTAGAATAGAATAGAATAGAATTGAATTGAATTAAATTGAATTCAGAATGGAATGGAGTAGAGTAGAGTAGAGTAGAGTAGAGTAGAGTAGAATAGAATAGAATAGAATAGAATAGAATAGAATAGAATAGAATAGAATGTAGAATAGAATAGAATAGAATAGAATAGAATAGAATAGAATAGAATAGAATAGGAGTTGGAAGGGACCTTGAAGGTATAATATAATATACAATATAATAACACAGTTGGAAGGGACCTTGGAGGTCTTCTAGTCCACCCCCCTGCTTAGGCAGGAAACCCTACTCCACTTCAGACAAATAGATATCTAACATCTTAAAAACTTATTGTAACAATCACAATTTCTGGAGGCAAGTTGTTCCACTGATCAATTGTTCTAACTGTTGGGAAATTTCTATTCAGTTCTAAGTTGCTTCTCTCCTTGATTAGTTTCCACCCATTGCTTCTTGTCCTGCCCTCTGGTGCCTTGGAGAAGAGTTTGACTCCCTCTTCTTTGTGGCAACTCCTGAGATATTGGAAGACTGCTATCATGTCTCCCCTAGTCCTTCTTTTCATTAAACTAGACATACCCAGTTCCTGCAACCGTTCTTCATATGTTTTAGTCTCTAGTCTCCTATTCCTCTTTGTTGCTCTTCTCTGCACTTTTTCTAGAGTCTCCACATCTTTTCTACATCGTGGTGACCAAAACTGAATGCAGTATTCCAAGTGTGGCCTTACCAAGGCATTATAAAGTGGTTTTAACACTTCAAGTGATCTTGATTCTATCCCTCTGTTGATGCAGCCTAGAACCGTGTTGGCATTTTTGGCAGCTGCTGCACACGGCTGGCTCATATTTAAATGGTTGTCCACTAGGACTCCAAGATCCCTTTCACAGTTACTACTATTGAGCAAGGTACCACCTATACTGTACCTGTGCATTGGGTTTTCCTTGCCTAATCCATTGTTTCCATCCATTGCTTCTTGTCCTAGCCTTCATGTGCTTTGGAGAGCTATCTCTTGTATGATTGTTGTCTAACCTACCGCCTTCTATCATGTCTTTCATATCTACCCTGGTCCTTATTTTCATTAAACTAGACAGACCCAGTTCCTACAACCGTTCTTCATATGTTTTAGCCACTAGTCCCCTAATCATCTTTGTTGCTCTTCTCTGCACTCTTTATATAGTAAAGGATTGATATATCTAATGCTGCATGTTATAACCGCAGCAAGATTGCTCTATGCACAAAGCAAGAAGTAATAAAGAAAATGTTGGTCTGTGCAGAAATGGACGAACTGACACTAGAGCTTAAAAATAAAGATGAGACTGAAATTTGGAACAAAATGTATCGATGGTTGGAAACTAGGAAAAGGAGTCAGAACAATATATACTGAGGATTTGCAGAACTGAAACTGGACAATACTTAGACCGATATACAAGGGAGAACAAGGAGTATATTTATAAGATCAAAGTAGCAATGTACGACAAGTAGGAACTGTATTTGCTGTTACGTTCAAATATGTATGGAAATGACTCTGTGTCCAATGTTTTAATGTTTATTTATTTTTTTTTAAAAATAGATCAATTTTTGTGTGCTGCATTTAATTTACATTTACATCTTTCAAAGTGTTTAAACCTTCCTCTGAAAATATAGAAATGGTCCTTCAAGAAATGTGTGTCAAGTGTCAAGCTTTAAGAGTTTACAATAGAAGGGGGGATGAATGAAAGGTCACGATTTAAGAGTTTACAATAGAAGGGGGAATGAATGAAAGGTCAAGATTTAAGAGTTTACAATAGAAGGGGGGATGAATGAAAGGTCAAGATTTAAGAGTTTACAATAGAAGGGGGGATGAATGAAAGGACTATGAATGTGTGCTCAAGTGATGAGGCAGAAGGAAACCAGGGGCAAGCCAGAAAGAATATTTAGTGGGTATAAAAGTGGTAGAAAGAGAAATAAGATTCCAAGAGAGAAATATAAAAGAGGGATCGAAAAATCAATAAATGATGTCTCAAAAAAGTCTCAGAATAAGAGATGATGGATAGAGATAGAATTCCTCTCAATATAGAGAATGCATTAGAAATTAAAAGAAGTAGAAAATGCAAATTGGAAAAACAGTAGAACAATAAATAGAATAGAACAGGATAGAACAGAACAGAACAGAACAGAATAGAATAAACAGTTGGAAGGGACCTTGGAGGTCTTCTAGTCCAACCCCCTGCCTAGGCAGGAAACTTTATACCATTTCAGACAGATGGCTATCCAACATATTCTTAAAGACTTCCAGTGTTGGGGCATTTACAACTTCTGGAGGCAAATTCTGTTCCAATGATTAATTGTTCTCACTGTCAGAAAATGTCTCCTCAGTTCTAAGTTGCTTCTCTCCTGGATTAGTTTCCACCCATTGCTTCTTGTCCTACCCTCAGGTGCTTTGGAGAATAGTTTGACTCCCTCTTCCAAATAAAATACCTCAATATAATGAATGTATTAGAAATTAAAAGAAGTAGAAAATACAAATTGTGGAACATATATAGATAGATAATGGAATTGATTATAATCATAAGCAAATTAAGGTTAGAAGACGGAAGCCTATGAAGTGGTAACCTAACCGTATTATTACTATTAACAATGTGTAAAATATATATTTGAAAACTTATAATTTTAGGGGACTTGGAGATACAATCCCGGGATTGATTAAATTCGGTTAACGATTGGTTTTATTGGTGTTTTTAAACAATTGGAATTTGGGATTTATGGTGGAATACCGAGTAATTTCTAAAATATTAACATACTAAATGACTTAACAGGGGATAACAAATATACTTCATGAAGAAATGTTATTGAAGCTTGTAAGTACAACGTGCAGGTTAAAGTCAGAAGTTGGAAGACTAGGATTATGTATATCTAATTGTATTATTATTATTAGGATTATTTATATATATTTTTTATTTTGAACATGTAAACACATTGACAAAAACACACACAACATTTGCACATCATGTGGGAACTTCAAGTTCCTTCTTATAGCAGATATCTATCGGTACATCTTTACATACATTATTTCCCTCTCAATACATTTCTGTTCAATTTTGCACTTTTAATCCCCTTATTTCATTCTCTTTTACTTATCAATCTAGGTTTGACTATTTACATCAGGCAGTCTTTGTTATTCTTCTACTAGTATACCATTTTTCCTTGATTTATATATCCTATCTTAGACTTTGATCACTAATTTCTACTACATCTATAATACGTGCTACTTTTCTTTCAGGTTCTTATTTCTTTTTTCTATCCTCCAACCACCTGTACCACATCTAATGGTATTATTAAGGCTAGCATTGTGTAAAAAATATGTTGGCTCAGTCAATAAACCGTCCACAAAATATGTATGAATGTTAAAGGAAAATTTCAAGGAAAGAAAGAAAGAAGGAAGGAAGGAAGGAAGGAAGGAAGGAAGGAAGGAAGGAAGGAAGGAAGGAAGAAAGAAAGAAAGAAAGAAAGAAAGAAAGAAAGAAAGAAAGAGAGTTGTCAAGTTGTCAATTCCTGACAATTAGAAGTCAGGATCGCAGTCCTAAATAAACACCTTGCAAAGAAAATACTGAATTAGTAAGACTGAAATTGATACTGCCTCAAGAGATATAGCATCTGGTCAGCTTTATTTAGGTTAAATAAAAACATGTGCTGTAAACATTAAGGCAGGGAATACTAAAGTTGTAGGCTAAAGAAAGATTTTTTTTAAGAAAAATCCACAAGTAACAAATCTATGTTGTTTCCCACAAAATTTTAATCATTTATTTAAATGTATTACCCACCTCAGTCACCGAAGTTTGCGATGTGCACCCATGCCTCCATAAAGTCACCAAGTGTTGAACTAAAACCGCGTGAGGCTTCAGTTTTCTAAAGATGAAATCGTGGTTGCAAAACTACTAATGTGTATCTCCTCTTGCCACTTTAAAAGTTCTCTTATTCCACCAGCAGGAAAGGAGGAGGAGGAAAAAAAAACAGAGCAACATTTTGTGGTCAGAGAATTCATTGGAATCCCAGTCACGATTAACCACCAATGTTCCTAAAGAACAGTCTTCTTCTGTTATGAAAGACTTAAGTTGCTAGTCCTTGAGAGGCGACAGGCGTTCCATTGGAAGATGCAAAAAGAAATCTGGGTTTCGTTTTCTTTTGGACAACCCCGTCTGAAAATGAGAAAACACTGATATTTTTTTTACACTACCTCCCAAAGTCCAAGGAGCTGGCTTCGCACGGTTTGTATGGAAACACCATTTTGGATGCTGTAGATTTTGTCAAAGACTGTATCACAGGGCATATAGCAACCACAGTGGTAGATCCTTTGTCAAAAACTCCAGGGGTTCCCAAATCATAATTAGCGCTGTGAGTCCTTCCCCTCAAAGCCACGTTTTGTAACCGAAACCACCCAAAAATGGCTTAAAGTAGGTCAGGTTAAAAAAGAAATAAGAGCTCCCGAATGGATTGAGATGGATCCACATCCAATCTTTTGCGTGTGAATAACAGAGTTGGAAGGGACCTTGGAGGTCTTCTAGTCCAACCTTCAACTCAGGCAAGAAACCCTACACCGTTTCAGACAAATGGTTTGTCCAACCTCTTCTTAAAAGCTTCCAACGTTGGAGCATTCTCAACTTCTGAAGACAAGTTGCTCCACTGATGAATTGTTCTAATTTCTCCTCAGTTCTAAGTTGCTTCTCTCCTTGATTAGTTTCCACCCGTTGCTTCTTGTCCTGCCTTCGGGTGCTTTGGAGAATAGCTTGACTCCCTCTTCTTTGGGACAGCCCCTGAGATATTGGGACACTGCTGTCTGTCGGGTATTGATGAGGTCTGCGTTATGGTGGACCAGCTGGAATTTCCACAGTGGAGGCTGCTGCATCAAATAAAACCTAGTCCAATGATCAAGATTTGTAGTATAGTAGCTTGTATGGGTAGAGCGATTCCTTTGACTGTGTCCCAAGCTAGCCAACTCCCTCTCTTTTAATCTTGTGCGTGTGCAATGCAACAGCTGGCTATTCGTTTTTCAGCCACAGATCTGCAACGTGATTCATTCTTGGAGCAACCGAACTCGACTTTTGAGGCTAATTGTCTGGATGACAAAGGGGAAACTGAAAGAGGAACTAAAATAGGCACTGACTGAATTCCTTACTCCCTTCTAAATATACACTAAGTCATAAAGCTGTCGTGAGTTGGAAGAAATCTCAGAATACAGCTACGGTGTTTCCCTGCCAAATTTTAGTAGCAGGTTCTTCTACTCACACACTTTCAGGGAACAGATATTTTCCAACTTTAGGGACGCTTTTGTTCCCCTTGGAGAAGGGTCTAATCTTCCAAGAACTACTGCATTACACAAGGGTTTTTGTGTAGGAATGTATCACAGTGGTAGGCAAGAGATTGAGAGTGATTGGACACATATTAGACTTCTTCGCATGGCACTAAAAAGACACTTGTGAAGCCTGGAATACACACATACACACAATTGACTTTTGAATGCATAGCTGGGTCTTTTATGTAGAATTTTTGAAATTCTGCTTAACTTTCTCACAGCCTTCTAAAACCTATTGTTGCCATTCGCTTAGCTTTTTGTGAGTTAGGCATTAGATAGAAAATAGATAGAAGAGAGAGAAAAGAGGGGGAAAGAGGAGAAAGAGAGATAATTGATAGACATAGACAGACAGACAGACATAATGAGAGGGGGAAGAGGATAATGATGAAGGAGAGAAGGATACAAGATAGAGAGGGAGGGAGGGAGGGAGGGAGGGAGAGGGAGACAGAGAGACATGATGAAAGTGTGTGTGAGAGACAGAGAGAGGGAGGAGAGAGGGGGAGGGAGGGAGGGAGAAAGAGAGAGAAAGAACAAATGTCAAACTCTCTGCGTCATGTTGCCGTTATGTGACGTTTTGTTAAGTAAGCTCCCCGTTAGGAGGGTAAGTGCGCAGAGAAGCGTAATGAGAGTGATGTTGGAGAACACACAAAACAGCATACAGAGACACTGCAGTTTAAATAGGTTTTTACTTTTGTGGAAAATAGAGGTATTCAAAGTCCAGTTAAACAGCCCAAGTCGTACACGGTTCAGCCAGTCAGTTATCAAATAATCAGTTCAGCACACAAAGTCGCTCACAAAGTAGCAAAACTCACAGTAACTCACCAGCAGTATTCACCGATCAGCATCTAACAAGCAGAGAGCTAACAGGCATTCTGGCTCCCTCTTATGGCTGCTTGAGGTAACGGCGACCAATCACATTGCAGCAGTACTTAAAGCTACAGTGCTACCATCATGGTTTATATATTGCTGACCCAACCGTTAGCTTACATTCCTAACATGTTTCACGACATTTTCAATCACCCATGGAGCTGCGGTGGGCACGGCGTCCATGTGAGGCATCTGCCCCCCATGCTGCCAGTTTGACACCCCTGAATTATAGACAGACAGACAGACAGACAGACAGACAGCAGAGAGGGGAGCAAGCAAGCAGAAAGATCGTATTTCATATTCACTTGATCATTCAGAGCAGGAGTGGTATTCAGCCGGTTCGGATTGGTTCAGGCGAACCGGTAGTGGAAATTTTGAGTAGTTCGGAAAACCAGCAAATACCCCCTCTGGTTGGCCCTGCCCTCCTGTCCCCATTTTTCCCTGTCCTGTATCCCCTTGTTGTTTTAGCTCAGATGACTCACGTGGCAGAGGGGATTGCCACTCCTCAGCTGGGTTTTTAAAAAAACAGCTCAGTACATCAGCACTGACCCCCCAGGGCATTCTTTGAGTGGTCCTTGAGCATGTGCCCAAAGAGGCTATCACAGAACCAGTAGGAAAAGATTTAGAATCCCACCACTGTTTCAGAGCATAAAAGGAGCATTGAATAGCATACTACATTGAAATTGGTATGGGTCAGTCTGGCTCCCTGGCAGGACAGTGGAGGGGTGAAAAAAGGTTGGGAAGAGAACCATATTTGCTGCTCAGGGTTCCTTAGAGAAAGTCAAAATACCCATAAAATGCAATAATGAAGGAGGTTTTGATAGGGATAGGGATAGGGATAGGGATAGGGATAGGGATAGGGATAGGGATAGGGATAGGGATAGGGATAGGACAGAACAGAGCAAAGTAGTATAGAAAATATGGGATGGAACGTAATGGAATAGAAAACATTAAGAATAGAACAGAAATAGAAGAGAAGAGGAATAGGAATAGGAATAAGAATAGGAATAGGAATAGGAATAGGAATAAGAATAGGAATAGGAATAGGAATGGGAACAGAATAGAAAATATTGGAACAGAATGGGATGGAACAGAATGGAATGGAAAACATTAAGAATAGAATAGAAATAGAAAGAAATAGAAGAGAAATAGGAATAGGAATAGAATAGAAAATATGGGATGGAACAGAATGGAATGGAAAACATTAAGAATAGAATAGAAATAGAAATAGAAGAGAAGAGAAGAGAAATAGGAATAGGAATAGGAATAGGAATAGGAATAGGAATAGGAATAGGAATAGGAATAGGAATAGAATAGAATAGAAAATATGGGATGGAACAGAAAGGAATGGAAAACATTAAGAATAGAAGAGAAATAGAAGAGAAATAGAAAGAATAGAATAGACTACAATAGAATAGAATAGAATAGAATAGAATAGAATAGAATAGAATAGAAAATATGGGATAGAACAGAATTGAATGGAAAACATTAAGAATAGAATAGAAATAGAAATAGAATAGAAATAGAAATATAGAATAGAATAGAATAGAATAGAATAGAATAGAATAGAATAGAATAGAATAGAATAGAATAGAATAGAATAGAATAGAAAATATGGGATGGAACAGAATGGAATGGAAAACATTAAGAATAGAAGAGAAATAGAAGAGAAATAGAAAGAATAGAATAGACTACAATAGAATAGACTACAATAGAATAGAATAGAATAGAATAGAATAGAATAGAATAGAATAGAATAGAATAGAATAGAATAGGAAAAGAAAATATGGGATAGAACAGAATGGAATGGAAAACATTAAGAATAGAATAGAAATATAAATATAAATAGAAGAGAAATAGAAATATAGAATAGAATAGAATAGAATAGAATAGAATAGAATAGAATAGAATAGAATAGAAAGAATAACAGATGGAAGGGACCTTGGAGGTCTTATAGTCCAACCCCCTGTCTAGGCAGGAAACCCTACACCACTTCAGACAAATGGCTATCCAACATCTTCTTAAAGACTTCCAGTGTTGGAGCATTCACAACTTCTGGAGGCAACTTCTGTTCCACTGATTAATTGTTGTAACTGTCAGGAAATTTCTCCTTCATTCTAGGTTGCTTCTCTCCTTTGATTAGGAGGTCAGAATGAGCAAAATATTCTGCTGGATCCCTCAAACATCTGGTGTCAACCAAACCTCTCTAGGAATTCCACCCAAGAACATTAGCTACTGCATCTCCCATCCATGGGTGATAAATCACAAATGGAGAAATGTCTATAGGAAAAAAAAAAACTCCTTCGGTCTCTTCAATTTGGTCATGAAATGCATTGTGGTGTGAGATATCTGGGCATCCCACAGTGACAGATGTTATGTGGAAAACCCACTTCAGAAGGCTAGACTTCTGCTGGTGTCTCTGCTTCAATCCAGATGTTTGTTTTTTTAAAAAAAAACAATAGTGACTGACAAAAGGACACTGCAGCTTTGTTTAATGCCTTTGAAAACAGAAGGTACCCTCAACATCTGGGCTGCTTTAAAAATAACCAAACGGAGTCATTTGAGTTGCCTCACTCCAATACAATACAATAATACAATAGTAGAGTTGGAAGGGACCTTGGAGGTCTTCTACTCCAACCCCCTGCCTAGGCAGGAAGCCCTATACCATTTCAGACAAATGGCTATCCAACATCTTCTTAAAGACTTCCAGTGTTGAGGCATTTGCAACTTCTGGAGGCAACCTCTGTTCCTCTGATTTATTGTTCTAACTGTTGGGAAATTCCTCCTTAGTTCTAAGTTGCTTCTCTCCTTGATTAGTTTCCACCCATTGCTTCTTGTCCTACCCTCAGGTGCCTTGCAGAATAGTTTGACTCCCTCTTCTTTGTGGCAACCCCTGAGATATTGGAACACTGCTATCATGTCTCCCCTAGTCCTTCTTTCTCTTAAGCTAAACATACCTAGTTCCTGCAACCGTTCATCGTATGTTTTAGCCTCCCGTCCCCTAATCATCTTGGTTGCTCTTCTCTGCACTCTTTCTAGAGTCTCCACATCTTTTCTACATTGTGGTGACCAAAACTGAATGCCGTATTTCAAGTGTGGCCTTACCAAGGCCTTATAAAGTGGTATTAACACTTCACGTGATCTTGATTCTATCCCTCTGTTGATGCAGCCTAGGACTGTGTTGGCTTTTTTGGCAGCTGCTGCACACTGCTGGCTCCTATTTAAATGGTTGTCCACTAGGACTCCAAGATCCCTTTCACGGTTACTACTACTGAGCAAGGTATCATCTATACTGTACCTGTGCATTCCAGACCAATGGCTTCCTTTTCCCGCCCTGATCTCCCCTCAGCTGTATAACAGGCCTTTGGTTGCTGCAGGCCCCAGGTTGGGAAGATGACATGCCTCGTTCAAACTTGTGAAGCTGCATTTGAAGGATGGGTACAACGCGATACATATTCACCAGGTGGCAGCACCTGGCTAAATTTGGGTTCAGAAATTTAACAAGATCAGAGCAGATTAGTATCAGAAAACCAAGAACTATTGGCTAGATCAGGATTTGGGGGGGTAGCGGGGAACATTCTCAAAGCCCTTCCGTATTATCTCCGACAAAATTGTACCGATGGGTCCATGAATTCGGCGGGACTCAGAACTCAAATTGAAGGAAATGGTTCCATTTTTGTATGTATTCAAAACCATCCATTCCTGGAATTGGAGAATCAAGGAGTGGATTCAACATGGTGGCCATCTTTGCAAAGGCGATCAAGATATGTGAAAGATGCAAAGGCTTTTATAAAGAGCCAACATCACTTGATCGGATACTTTTAGGGACGGATGAAAAATTAAGAAAGAAAATATATAAGTAAAGATAAAGGTTCCTCTCGCACAAGAGTGTTAGTCATTCCTGACTCTAGGGGGAGGTGCTCATTAACAGATTAACAGAGTTGGAAGGGACCTTTCAGGTCATCTAATCCAACCCCCTGCCCAAGCAGGAAATCCTACATCTGCCTCTACCTAGGATCAAACTCACAACCTCCTGTTTCTGAAGTGAGAGCTCCACCTGCAGACTACAGCATGCAGCTGTGACAACAGCTTTTGACACTGGGCCACTCACTCTCTCTCACCTCACCTCACCTCATAGATTGGTTATAGGGAAAATAGGAGGAGGAAGGTGTGTTGGATATGTTCAGTCTTGAGTTATTTGTAAAAAATAATGAACGATACAAGTAAATAAGTAATCCTACAGAGACTGTGCCTGCAGTAAGCAACAACACCTACGCCTTTAATCTTCCTTTCACATGACTTGATGGATTCATTTACCCCCGATAAAGCTAGCCCTCCCTTACAAAATGGCTGCCTAATGTTCATTACAACCTTTTAGCTTCTTACAGTTCCTATACTACTTTGGACATTGTTGCAAACAAATAAAATTTTCCAGCACTAGCAAGTGTTAACAACTGAGCTCTGGTCATCTCTGTTTCAAAGCCGAAGAGCCAGCGCAGTCCAAAGACGTCTCTGTGGTCATGTGGCCAGCATGACTCAATGCCGAAGGTGCATGGAACGCTGTTACCTTCCCACCAATGGTGGTTCCTATTTTTCTACTCGCATTTTTACGTGCTTTCGAACTGCTAGGTTGGCAGAAGCTGGGACAAGTAACGAGAGCTCACTCCGTTATGCGGTGCTAGGGATATACATAGCTATAAGATGAAAATGGAAAGAAAATATATAGCTATCTGTTAAGTATTAAAATAGAAGGCAAACCAGTAAAAGAAACAATGAGGCAAGAAACTTTGGATATACCATAAAGCTAGATCGATTATTTGTATTATATTGTATAAATTCTGTAAATTGTTCCAGACAATACACTGTCTATTAAGCATGTATGAAAAAATGTATCACATTTTTTTTGAAAAGCCATCCATTCCTCTTTGGAAACATTAGGGATTATGTTTCATGTTGTTAACAGGGGGGGGGGGCTAACATTGCAACAATGCAATGCATAGGATTGGTTGGTACAATCTTCCACCTTACTACTTGTTTGAAGTTCTTTCTATGTAGGTAAGAAGATGCTGGAGGCCTTGATTCAAGTTATTTCCCAGCAAGGAAATAAATAACATCCGAGATAATCCTAAAAGTCCTAACAACCATTACATGTGAGTCAGCAATGTGTTGTAGCTACTGAAAACGCCAACACAGTCCTAGGCTGCATCAACAGAGAAACAGTATCAAGACCGCATGAAGTATTAGTACGGCGAAATATTGCCTTGGTGTCAACGCACTGGGAATACGGCATCCAGTTCTGGTCCCCAAGATGCACGCAAAAAAGATGTTGAGACTCTAGAAAGAGTGCAGAGAAATGCAACAAAAATTATTATTGAGTAATTTATCCATACCAAGCAAAACCCAGCAGACTAAGTGATTAATTTTGTACCATCTCAAACAGTGGTGGGATTCAGGCGGTTCGCACCTATTCGGGAGAACCGGTTGTTAACTTTCTAAGCAGTTCAGAGAACCGGTTGTTGGAAGAAATCTCCTTTTGTTTTTCTCGACTTTACAGGGCTAATCCTGTAAGGAAGGCAGGAAGGAAACATTCTGGTGTTGTTTCTAGCCTCATCTTGATTGCCCGGCTTACAGAAACTGCCTCTCCGGTTAACCCTGATTACATTGTAACAGCTAAAGCAAAGTGCCCATCGATGTGAGTGATGTTGAGTTGGCCACGTCCACACGGTCACACGGTCACTGAGCCACGCCTACCCAGCTGGTCATGAGGACAGAGAACCGGTTGTTCAATTCTTTGAATCCCACCCCTGATCTCAAAGTATAATTGTTGTGGTTAGTATGAGTTGCCAACTAAATTTCTGATTAAACAGTAGAGCAGCTGTAATCCTTCCATCAGATCCCTGTTGGTAAAAAAAAAATCCCCTTGAATGACAGAATAACACAATGCTGGAATAAGATTATTTGTGTTCGTTTTGAGAATCTTGTCCAGTGCCAAAGTCTACTTGTCTTGGACAACACTTAGATTTGAGCAGGATCCGATCATTCCAATTTTGTTAGGTCATTTGCAAATTCAGGGTGCCCGTTCTACTGCATTCAGTTCTGGTCGCCACGGTGTAAAAAAGATGTGGAGACTCTAGAAAGAGTGCAGAGAAGAGCAACAAAGATGATTAGGGGACTGGAGACTAAAACATAGGAAGAATGGTTGCAGGAACTGGGTATGTCTAGCTTAAGAGAAAGAAGGACTAGAGGAGACATGAGAGCAGTGTTCCAATATCTCAGGGGTTGCCCCAAAGAAGAGGGACTCAAACTATTCTCCAAGGCACCTGAGGGTAGGACAAGAAGCAATGGGTGGAAACTAATCAAGGAGAGAAGCAACTTAGAACTGAGGAGAAACTTCCTGACAGTTAGAACAATTAATCAGTGGAACAGCTTGCCTCCAGAAGTTGTGAATGCCCCAACACTGGAAGTCTTTAAGAAGATGTTGGATAGCCATTTGTCTGAAACGGTATAGGGTTTCCTGCCTAGGCAATGGGTTGGACTAGAAGACCTCCAAGGTCCCTTCCAACTCTACTATTGTATTGTATTGTATTGTACCATTCGCAGCTCCAGCAAAGTTTGCTGTGTGCACAGTCTAATCACATTAATGTGACGCAAATGCAAAACCAGTCAATATTTTGGGACGCTAAACCTAGGGGCAAAAGGCAAGGTTTTGAGACGAACTACATACAGATTTTGTCCAAAGATATATCAATGTGTACTACGGTAGCTACGGCTCACAGTGGTGGAGGCTGTATCAAAAACTTCCACAGTTTCTCAATGGACAACTGAACAACAGGATGCTGTTTTAGCTAAATATACTTCTGCCACCAATGTAATATGTATAAACATAGTGGCCAAAATTCTGGAAACTTTTTGGGAAAAGTGTACCATATTTTTGAGGTTTGATGGATAATAACACCCTCTTTACCATAGATCAGTGATGGCGAATCTCGGAGGGTCTTTTTGAGTGCTCTGAAGGCTTCAGGGACCATCCGGAGGCTTCCCTGAAGCCTTTGAAGCGCTCAAAATGACCCTCTGAGCAAACCAGAAGTCACTTCCAGTTTGCTCGGAGGGTCGTTTTAAGTCTTAAGGCTTAGGGAAGCCTCCGGACGATCCCTGAAGCCTCCGGAGGGCCTCTGGGGGAGATGGGGGAGGCTCTTTTCACCCTCCCCAGGCTCCTATAAAGCCTCTGGAGCCCAGGGAGGGCAAAAAATGGCTTTAAAAAAGGGTGAACTCAGCTGGCCAGTGTGCGCATGCGCACTGGCCAGCTGACAGGGCAGCGCCTCGCGTGTCCTGACAAATGGCTCCGCGTGCCACCTGTGGCACGCGTGCCTTAGGTTTGCCATCACCGCCATAGATTATATATCAATGGAAAGACAATTTCATCAGGAATGTAATGCAATAACTTTTATGAAGGATTTGCTATGAGAATAGCCGTTATAAGGAAGAAAATGGAAACACGTAGAAAAAATGAGATATACAAAAATTATCACGATAGACAAAAATGATATAAGCAAAATGATCACCATGTCAGTTAATACTTACGGTAGTTGGGTAACCTTTCGCATGAATTATGGCCTTACAATGTCTTCCCGTGGAGTGAACCAAGTCTTTTAGTTCTGCAGCCGTTATAAAGTGAAACCACGATTGAATGATCGCTTCTATTAACTGGGCTTTATTGCTGGCTATATTCGGTCATAATTTTTCATAGAATGCAGAAAATGTAGCAAACTTTGTTGCATTACATTCTTGATTCAATTATCTTTTCATTGATATATAATTTTACGGTACTACTCCAAAGAGCTGTTATTAGCCATCTAACCTCAAAAATACACTTTTCCCAAACGATTTCCACAAATTTGGTCAATACTGTATACAGTCTTTGAGGGGAAATGAAATATCTGCTTAAACCACCTGAAAATTGAGGCAGCATCTTCTACCATTAGTGGCCCCAGGAAATTTTGCTACAGGCAGAGTTTATTCACGTGATTTTGATACAAAATACGAAACCAGCAAATATCTTGTGACGCTAAAGCAAAGTGCAAAAGTCAAAGTTTTAAAGAGAACAACGTTCAGGTTTTGTCCAATGATATATCACAGTGTATTATGATGGTTACAACTCACAGTGATGGATGCTGTATCAAAAACTTTAACAGTTTCCATGGAGAACTGTACAAACAGCAAATATACATCTTTAGCAAAATACACTTGTTTCCACCAAGGTAATATACACAGTCTTTGGGGAGAAAATGAAGAATATCTTCTAACTCCAACGGAATGAGCAAAAGTCAAAATTTTGAGTAGTTCATTGTACCGCATTCTTGTGCAACGGTATATCACGGTGTACGGTGGCAGCTGGAGCTCACAGTGGTAGATGTTCTATCAAAAACTTTCTCAGTCTATGCCTGGACAATTGGATTAAACAAGGCTGCTTGTGCTAAATGTACTTTTCCACCAATATAGTCCACCAACACCACATTAAAGGCAGAAGATACCTTTGTGTATTCTCCTGATTGCTACCTCAAAGGCAAAACAGGCAAATAATTTGTGACTCCAACACAACAGGCAAAGTGTCGAGTAGAACGGCATACAGATTTTGTCCAACGATGTGTCACAGTGTACCTCAGTGGAGTGGGAGCTCACAGTGATGGATGGTCTATCAAAAACGTTTTCAGTCGCTCCGTGGACAATTGGACTAAACAATGCTACTTTTGCTAAACATACTTCTCCCACAACATAGTACACAATCGCCACATTCCAAGGCAGAAGACACCTTTGCTGTATGAAGAGTTGCTCATTACCACATCCAAGGCAAAACTAGCAAACGTCTTGTGCCTCCAACGCAACAGGCAAAAGTCAAAAGTTTTCATCAGGACGACATCCCGTTCTTGTCCAATGATATGTCATGGTGTACTCTAGCAACTGGGACTCACAATGTTGAATGCCCTATCAAAAACTTTCTCAGTACATCACTGAACAATGGGAGTAAATAATGCTGCTTTGGCTAAATGTACTTCTTCCACCAATATAGTACACCATCACCACATTCAAAGGCAAAACCCACAACAAATTTGTTGTGATTCAAGGCAACAGGCAAACGTCAAACATTTGAGCAAAACTACAACAAGATTTTGTCCCCCGATATATCACAGTGTACAGTAGCAGTGATTGGAGCTCACATTGATGGATGGTCTATCAAAAACTTTCTCAGTCTAACACTGGACATTGGGACTAAACA
Source organism: Natrix helvetica (assembly GCF_964273705.1). Classification (NCBI taxonomy): domain Eukaryota; kingdom Metazoa; phylum Chordata; class Lepidosauria; order Squamata; family Natricidae; genus Natrix; species Natrix helvetica. The sequence goes on along the minus strand of NC_138554.1, from coordinate 4,765,350 downwards.
ATGCTACTTTTGCTAAACATACTTCTCCCACAACATAGTACACAATCTCCACATTCAAAGGCAGAAGACACCTTTGCTGTAAGAAGAGTTGCTCATTACCACATTCAAGGCAAAACTAGAAAACATCTTGTGCCTCCACGCAACAGGCAAAAGTCAAAGGTTTTCATCAGGACGACATCCCGTTCTTGTCCAATGATATGTCATGGTGTACTCTAGCAACTGGGACTCACAATGATGAATGCCCTATCAAAAACTTTCTCAGTACATCACTGAACAATGGGAGTAAATAATGCTGTTTTGGCTAAATGTACTTTTTCCACCAATATAGTACACCATCACCACATTCAAAGGCAAAACCAACAACAAATTTGCTGTGATTCCAAGGCAACAGGCAAACGTCAAACATTTGAGCAAAACTACAACAAGATTTTGTCCCCCGATATATCACAGTGTACAGTAGCAGTGGTTGGAGCTCACAGTGATGGATGGTCTATCAAAAACTTTCTCAATCTAACACTGGACATTGGGACTAAATAATGCTACTTTTGCTAAACATACTTCTCCCGCAACATAGAAAACAATCACCACATTCAAAGGCCGAAGACACCATTGCCATACGAAGAGGTTGCTCACCTCATTTACTACATCCAAGGCAAAACTAGCAAACATCTTGTGCCTCCAACGCAATGAGCAAAAGTCAATTTTTGTCCGGACTACATCCTGTTCTTGTCCAATGATATATCAGAGTGTACTATAGCGGGGACTCACAATGATGAATGCCCTATCAAAAACTTTCCCAGTCTGTCACTGAACAATGGGACTAAACAATGCTCCTTTGGCTAAATGTACTTCCTCCACCAATATAGTACACCATCACCACATTCAGAGGCAGAAGCTACCTTTCCTGCGTGAAGAGTATACTCACATTCTTGCTCTATCGAATGCCAAGCCAGTAAATATTTTGTGACTCCAACACAACAGGCAAAGGGTGGAGTGGAACTATGTAAGATTTTGCCCAATGATATATCACGGTGTACTATAACCCCTCACAGTGATGGATGCTGTACCAAAAACTTCCCCAGACTCTGAACGGACAACTGAACAAAAGGATGCTGTTTCAGTCAAATGTGCTTCTCCCTCCAATATAATATGCATTCTTGGCAGAAAATGAAGAATGCATTCTGAGTCAACACCATGGGAACAAGTCCAACATTTGGAGTGGGACTGCATCCCGTTGTTGTCCAAAGATCAAAGATCACGGTGTACCATAGCTGGGGCTCAAGATGATGGATGCTCTATCAAAAACTTTCTCAGTCGGCCACTAGACAATTAGACTAAATAATGCTGTTTTTGCTAAATATACATCTCCCACAATATAGTACACAATCACCACACTCGAAGGCAGAAGCCTCCTTTGCTTTAAGAAAAGGTTGCTCACATCATTGCCGCATCTCACGCCAAACCAATCACACATTTGTTGTGACTCAAATGCAACAAGCAAAAGTCAAAAGTTTGAGGAAAAATACAAGATTTTGTCCCCTGATATATCACAGTGTACAGTAGTACTGGCTGGGGCTCACAGTGATGGACGCTCTATCAAAAACGTTCTCAGTCTATCAGTGGACAATGGGACTAAATAATGCTACTTTTGCTGAATGTACTTCTCCTACCAAGGCATTACACAATCGGCAAATTCAAAGGCAGAAGATACCTTTCCTGTATGAAGAGTATACTCACATTATTACTATTTCAAATGCAAAACCAGCAAATATTTTGTGACTCCAACACAACAGGCCAAGGGTTGAGTAGAACTGCATACAGATTTTGTCCAATGATGTATCACAGTGTACTATACTGGTAGCAGCTCACAGTGATGGACGGTCCATCAAAAACTTTCTCACTCGGTCACTGGACAATCGGATTAATTAATGCTACTTTTGCTACACATGCTTCTCCCATAACAGAGTACACAATCACCACATTCAAAGGCAGAAGATACCTCTGCTGTAAGAAGAGGTTGCTCATTACCACACACAAGGTGAAACTAGCAAACATCTTTTGCCTCCAACACAACAGGCAAATGTCAAAGTTTTGATTGGGTCGGAGAAAAAAAAATTGTGTTGTAAGATTCTACCAGCTCACTGTCAGTACAAATGAAAGAAGACCACGATGGAATGAAAAGCTTTACGTTCACTTTGAGAATCATATCCAGGGCCACCGTGTGTCAAAGTCTACTTGTCTTGGACAACACATATTTCAGCAATATCTGGTTAAACCAGCTGAAAATTGAGGCTGCATGTTCTACCATTGGTGGCCCCGGGAAACCAGCAAATATCTTGTGACATTAAAGCAAAGTACAAAAGTCACAGTTTTAAAGAAAATAACCTTTGGAATTTGTCCACTGATATATCACAGTGTACTATAGTGCTATAATTCTATAGTGGTTACGTCAAAAACTTTCTCAGTCCGTCACTGGCCAATGGGACTGAATAATGCTGTTTTTGCTAAATATACTTCTCCCACCAAGATAGTACACAACCACCACATTCAAAGGCAGAAGGCAACTTTGCTGTATGAAGAGTTTACTCACTCTATTGCCCCATCAAAGGCAAAACCAACAACAATTTTGTTGTGACTCGAATGCAACCAGCAAAAGTCAAAGGTGTGAGCAAAACTACAACTAGATTTTGTCCCCTGATATATCACAGTGTACGGTAGGACTACTTGGAGCTCACAGTGATGGGTGCTCTATCGACAACTTTCTCAGTTTAACACTGGACAATGGGACTAAATAATGCTACTTTTGCTAAATATACTTCTCCCACAATATGATACACAATCACCACATTCAAAGGCAGAAGGCAACTTTGCTGTATGAAAAGTTTACTCACTCTATTGCCCCATCAAAGGCAAAACCAACAACAATTTTGTTGTGACTCGAATGCAACCAGCAAAAGTCAAAGGTGTGAGCAAAACTACAACTAGATTTTGTCCCCTGATATATCACAGTGTACGGTAGGACTACTTGCAGCTCACAGTGATGGGTGCTCTATCGACAACTTTCTCAGTTTAACACTGGACAATGGGACTAAATAATGCTACTTTTGCTAAATATACTTCTCCCACAATATGATACACAATCACCACATTCAAAGGCAGAAGACACCTTTGCTGTAAGAGGCTGCTCACCTCATTACCACATCCAAGGAAAAATTAGCCAACGTCTTGTGCCTCCAACGCAATAAGCAAAAGTCAACATTTTGAGCAGGACTGCATCCCATTCTTGTCCAGTGATGTATCATGGTGTATGATAGCAGCTGGGGCTCACAACGGTAGATCCTCTATCAAAAACTTTCTCAGTTGGTCACTGGACAAGGGGACTAAATAATGCAACTTTTGCTAAACATACTTCTCCTACCAAGGTATTACAACAATCAGCACATTCAAAGGCAGGAGGTGACTTTGCTCTATGAAAAACGTTTACCCGCTTTATTACCCCATCAAAAGCAAAACCAACAGACAAATCTGTTGTGACTCCAATGCAACAGGAAAAAGTCTAAAGTTTGAGCAAAACGAGATTTTTGTCCCCTGATATATCACAGTGTACAGTAGTGGTTGGAGGTCACAGTGATACATGCTTCATCAAAAACATACTCCATCTATCAGTGGACAAAGGGACTAAATTACACTGTTTTCGCTAAAGATATTTCTTCCACCCATATACGACACAGTCATCACAATCAAATGCAGATGAGACCTTAGCCTGTGACCAGAACATATACGAACTTTGATAGATAAATATGTACATATGCATCACATTCTAAAGAGTAAAACAGCATATTTGGACATGAATTCACAAAATGACCACTTTTTCAGCCCGTGTTTGAAATATCCTCGAAATGTCCGCTTCAAAAAGATCACCGCTTTGGAAAGAAGTAAATGATAGCACTTGAAGGTCTTGTGGACTTCAACCCACAACATTTCAGTACATGATTTAGAGTTCCCATGTTGGAGAAAAGTTGTGTCCATGTCAGTAAAGATGAAAGAAGATCAGGATGGATTTAGAGGCTTTACGTTCATTTGGAGAATCATATCCAGGGCAAATGTGTGTCAAAATCTACTTGTCTCGGACAACACAGCAGTATCTGGTGAAGCCATCTGCAAAATCAGGGTGCACATACTACCGTTAGTGGCCCCAAGGAAGTTTGCTATACGAAGAGTTCTGCTTTTACTCACATTATTAATGATGTCAAATGCAAAACCAGCAGATATCTAGTGACTCTAAAAAATATGCGCAAAAATCAAGAGAACGGCGTTCAGATTTTGTCCAATGATATATCACAGTGTACTATGACTACGGCTCACAGTGATGGATGTTGTGTCAAAAACATCCCCAGCCTTCAATGGCCAATTGTACTAAAGGATGCTGTTTTAGGGAAAAACACTTCTTGCACCAATGTAATACATAAAGTCTTTGCAAAAGGTGACGAGTGCCTTGTGACGCTAAGAAAATGTGCAAAAGTCAAAGTTTTCAACAAAACTGCATCCTGTTTTTGTGTAATGGTATATCATGGTGTACTATAACAGCTGGGGGAACTCACAGGGATGGATACTCTATCAAAAACTTTCTCAGTCTGTCCCTGGACAACAGGAGTAAATAATGCTACTTTGGCTAAATATACTTCTTCCATCAATATAGTACACCATCACCATATTTGTATATTTATTTTAATATTTTCTTATTTCCTCTCCCCCTAATTTTATAAAGTGTCATCTGAGTTATTCATTTCATATTTTGTTTCTTTCTCTTTCTATTTATATCTTTTTTTTTCAAGCCAATTGTAAAACCGCCCCCACGTCCTGTAGTACACTTATTCCTCTTTGTCCTTTATTCTCAATGTCAACCTGTTTATTTCTGCACAATGTAATATCTTCTTTATTACATCCCATTCCGATGGGATTTTAGCTGCTTTCCAATTTTGTGCAATTTAATTCTAGCTGCTGCGATTATCTGTGCAATCAAATATGAATCTTCTTTACTGTATTTCTCTGGTAGAATACCCAATAAAAATACCTCTGGCTTAAACTCTGTGGGTTGATGTATCATTTTCTCTAACCATTTTTTTATTTTAACCCAATAGCTTTTTGCATCCTTGCATATCCACCACATATGATGATATGATCCTGCACCATCACCAGATTTAAAGGCAGAAGATATCTTTCCTGTATGGAGAGTATATTCACATTATTGCTATATCAAATGCAAAACCAGCAAATATTTTGTGAGTCCAAAGCCATGGGCAAAGTGTTGAGTAGAACTACATACAGATTTTGTCCAATGATGTATCACAGTGTACTATAGTAGTTTGAGCTCACAGTGATGGACGATCTATCAAAAACTTCCTCAGTCGGTCACTGGACAATCGGACTAAATAATGCTACTTTTGCTACACTTATCTCCCACAATATAGTACACAATCACCACAATCAAAGGCAGAAGATACCATTGCTGTAAGAAGGGGTGGCTCATTACCACCTACAAGGCAAAACTAGCCAACATCTTGTGCCTCCAATGCAACAAGCAAATGTCAAAGTTTTGATTGTGTTGGAGAAAAAAAAATGTGTTGTAGGCTTCTATCAGGTCACTGTCCGTAAAAATGAAAGAAGACCACGATGGAATGAGAAGCTTTATGTTCATTTTGAGAATCATATCCAGGGCCACCACGTATCAAAGTCTACTTGTCTTGGACAACACATATTTCAGCAATATCTGGTTAAACCAGCTGAAAATTGAGTCTGCCTTTAAATCTGGTGATGGTTCTACCCTTGGGGACCCCAGGAAAGTTTGTTATATACAGATGTTTATTCCATTGATTTTGACATCAAATGCAAAACCAGCGAATATCTTATGACACTAAAGCAAAATGGAAAAGTCAAAGTTTTTAAGAGAACTACATTCGGATTTTGTCCAATGTTACATCACAGTGTACTATAGTGGTTACAACTCACAGTGGTTTATGCTATATCAAAAACCTGAGCTGTCTCTCCATGGACAACTGAACTAGAGGATGGTGTTTTAGTTAAATATAGTTCTCCTATCAATATAATATACAGTCTTTGCCAAAAAAAAATAATAATTGAAGAATCCATTCTGACTCCAACACAACGGGCAAAACCCCAGCTCTTAAGCAGGACTTCCTCCCGTTCTTGTCCAATGATATATCATTGTGCATTATAGCAGTGGCGTCTCACAGTGATGGATGGTCTATCAAAAACCACATCCAAGGCAAAACTAGCAAACATTGCAAAATTTGCAAAGGTTTAAGAATATCTTCTGACTCCAATGCAATTGGCAAAAGTCAACATCTTGAGCAGGACTGCATCCTGTTCTTGTCCAATGGTGTATCACAGTGTACTATAGCAGCTGGGGAAACTCACAGTGATGGATGGTGTATCAAAAACTTTCTCAGTCAGTCCATGGACAATCAGACTAAATCATGCTACTTTTGCTAAATGTACTTCTACCACAATACAGTACCCAATCACCACATTCAAAGGCAGAAGGCACCTTTGCAGTAAGAAGAGGTTGCTCACATCATTATCACATCCAAGGCCAAACTAGCAAATATTTTGTGCCTCCAACACAACAGGCAAAAGTCAAAGTTTTCATCAGGACTCCATCCAGATGTTGTCCAATGATATATCACGGTGTACTACAGCAACTGGGGCTCACGATGATGAATGCCCTATCAAAAACTTCCTCAGTCTGTCACTGACCAACGGGACTAAACAATGCTACTTTTGCTCAACATACTTCTCCCGCAATACAGTACACAATCACCACATTCAAAGGCAGAAGACACCTTTCCTGTACGATGAGTTCGCTCACATTATTGCCACATCCAAGGCAGAACCAGCAAATATGTTGCGATTCCAATGCGACAGGCAAAAGTCAGAGCAGAACTACTTCCAGATTTTGTCCAATGATATATCGTGGTGTATGATAGCGGATGGTACTCACGGTGATGGATGCTCTATCAAAAACTTTCTCAGTCTAACACTGAACAATGGGACTAAATAACCCTATTTTTGCTAATGATATGCCTTCCACCATTCTAGGAAGCAGTCATGACATTCAAATGCAGAAGAGACCTTTGCAGAAGACAAATAAAGCATAGTTTCTTTTTCCTGTTGATGGCATGTCTTGGTGAAAATGCATTTTTATGAGCCCTTGAAATTTTGTCAAGCCATATATCACAGTGCCTAGCGGGTACCGTCCACAGTGGTATTCACTCTATCAAAAACCTCGTTAGATAACGACAAACCATTGGGTCCAACCTTACTGCGATCAAGAAAGCAATAAAAGTGTTAGTTCAACAGGTCTTAACCAGTTGCCTTATGGTCACCCGTGGTAGGAATGTTATTGATTAGCATTGCTCCTGGATTTTATTGAGGTTACTATTTTTGGTTGAGGTTTTGTGTTCTTTAAGATGTGAGGCAAGAGAACTGTGAGAGCCAGCCAGTGAAAAGAACATATATGTACTTTGATAGATAAATATGTAAATCTGCCTCCCATTCTAAATTAGGTGCCTTAGTTTTTTAATAGTTAAAAACACCCTATTGGGCCATGAATTCACAAAGGAGGCGTGATTTTATTGTCTTACACCTTGGGAAAAAAAAAAACAGAAAACCAAATACAAGCTAGGTGGATATGACCTCTTAGACAATCCCCATTCTGTCAAGGACCTTGGAGTACTCATATCAAATGACCAAAGTGCCAGAGCTCACTATAACAGCATTGCCAAAATGGCATTAAGAGTTGTTAACCTAATCGTGTGAAGCTTCTTCTCCGGTAATATTGTACTGCAAACTAGGGCACACAAAACCTTTGCTAGACCAATTCTCGAATACGGCTTGTCTGTCTGGAATCCACACTATTAACACAATTGAGCGAGTCCAGGGGTATTTCACGAGAAGAGTCCTCCACTCCTCCGCTCGCAACAAAATACCTTATGCCACCAGGCTTGGACAATCTGGAACTATGCCGCCTATGTTTTGACATGTGTACTACACAAAATTATCTGCTACAACATCCTACCCATCAATGACTGCTTCAGCTTCAACCGCAATAATACACGAGCACACAATAGATACAAACTCAAGGTAAACCACACCTAACTCGATTGCAGAAAATACGACTCCAGCAGCAATGTCTGAAATGCACTACCTGACTCTGCTGTTATATCCTCACACCTCCATAACTTTAGCCTTAAACTGTCTACTGTTGACCTCACCCCATTCCTAAGAGGTGAATAGGGGTGTGCATAAGTGCCCCAGTGTGCCTAACATCTGTGTCCTACTGTCTCCCTTTATTTCCACCCATTTCCTGTGTTATTATTCATGTTTATTCTTTTTTTTCACAATTTTTTTAATTTTAATTTCAAAACAAACATAAAAATCCTCCTTCTTTACATACTGTAGAAAGTGTATCAGTTGGTTACCACAGGCTTTCGTGCAGCTCTTCCATCGTCATCAAGTATAGTTCATATTAACTCTAGTATCTTAACTCAGAAGTTTATACATATTACCATCATCGTACCTCCACTTTTGTTTGACTATGATTGTTTAAACGTCCTTCATCATAAAATATACCAAAAGTTTAGTACATAACCACATAGTGGCATTTCACTTACTATTTCTAAAATCCTCCATTAACACTGAATCCTTATGTCCTATTCTAGCTAAACATCCATAATATTTTATAGCAAAATTTTCTAATCCTCCTTTCCAAATCACTGTTTACAATTTTTTTATTCATGTTCATTCTTATTCCTGTTATCTTGTACATGAGTGACAAACTAGATAAACAACATAAAATAAAATGACTCGAGACCACTTTTGCAGCCCATGTTTGGAATATCCTAGAAATGTCCACTTCAAGAATATCACTGAGCTTTTGAAAGAGGTGCATTAAGACTTGTGGACTTCAACACCCCAAATTCCAAAACATGTTTTCTAATTCCCATGTTGGAGTAAAACTGTGTTATAGGCTTCTATCAGCTCCAAGTTTGTAAAGATGAAAGATCACGATGGAATGAGAGGCATTAGATTCATTTTGAGAATCATATCCAAGACAACCATGTGTCAAAGTCTACTTGTCTTGGTCAAACTTTATATTTCAGCAGCATCTGGTGAAGCTATCTGGACATTCAGGCTCTACAGAGAAGTTTGCTGTATGAAAACCTCTGCTTTTACTCAGATTATTATGATATCAAATGCAAAAGCAGGAAATATCTTGTGACTCTAAAGCAAATGCGCAAAAGTCAACGTTTGAAAGAGAAGTACGTTCCGATTTCGTCCGATGATGTATCACAGTGGACTATAGCTACGACTCACAGCGATGGGTGCCGTATCAAAAACTTCCCCAACTTCTCAATCAACAACTGAAGAAAATAATTCTGTTTTAACTAAATAGCCTTCTTCCACCAATGTAATACATAGACTCTTTGCAAAAATGACTCCAATACAATGGACAAAAGTCAAAGGTTTGAACAGAACTTCATCCCGTTCTTGTCTAATGATATATCACGGTGGGCTATGACAGCTGGAGCTCACAGTGGTGGAAGTCCTATCAAAAACTTTCTGAGTCTGTCCTTGGATAATGGGGCTAAATAATGCTACTTTGGCTAAATATGCTTCTTCCAACCATATCGTACACCATCACCACATTCAAAGGCAGAAGGTACCTTTGCTATATGAGAAGTAGACTCTTTTTATTGTTTTATCAAATGCAAAACCGGCAAATATTTTGTGACTCCAAAGTAAAGTGCAAAAGTCAACGTTTTTAGCAGAATTACATATGGATTTTGCCCAATGATGTCCTAAAATGTACATATACGTATTCAGTGCAACAATGTGTCAAAGTCTACTTGTCTTGGTCAACTTTCTGTGATACATCACAGTGTACAGTACTACACCTACGGCTCAGCGGTGGAATTGAATTTTTTTTACTACCGGTTCTATTGGCATGGCTTCGTGGGTGTGGCAGGGATTGGTGGGCATGGCAGGAGAAGAATACTGTAAAACCTCCATTCCCATCCCACTCGAAGGGAAGGATACTGGAAAATCTCCATTCCCTCCCCACTCCAGGGGAAGGTTACTGCAAAATCTCCATTTCCTCCTGATCAGCTGGGACTCGGGAGGCAGAGAATAGATGGGGCGGGGCCAGCCAGAGGTCGTATTTACCGGTTTTCCAAATGACTCAAAATTTCCACTACCAGTTCTCCAGAACTGGTCAGAACCTGCTTAATACCACCTCTGCTACGGTTCACAGTGATGGAAGTTGCATCCCAGTCTACCACAGTCTGTCAATGGTCAGCTGAACAAAAGGGTGCTATTTTAGCTAAATAATAATTCTCCCACACATATAATACACAGTCAATGCAGAAATTCAGGAATATCTTCTGACTCCATTGCAACAGGCAATACAATACAATACAATACAATACAATACAATACAATACAATACAATACAATACAATACAATAGTAGAGTTGGAAGGGACCTTGGAGGTCTTCTAGTCCAACCCCCTGCCTAGGCAGGAAACCCTATACCGTTTCAGACAGATGGCTATCCAACATCCTCTTAAAGACTTCCAGTGTTGGGGCATTCACAACTTCTGGAGGCAACTTCTGTTCCACTGATTAATTGTTCTGTCAGGAAGTTTCTCCTCCGTTCTAAGTTGCTTCTCTCCTTGATTAGTTTCCACCCATTGCTTCTTGTTCTACCCTCAGGTGTCTTGGAGAATAGTTTGACTCCCTCTTCTTTGTGGCAACCCCTGAGATATTGGAACACTGCTATCATGTCTCCCTTAGTCCTTCTTTCTATTAAGCTAGGCAAAAGTAAACAAAATGATGCTGTTTTAGCTAAATCTACTTCTTTCACCAATGTAATATTACGTAAGTATGCAAAAGTTGGAGAATGCCTCGTGAATCTAACGCAATGGTCAAAAGTCCAAGTTTTGAACAGAACTACACCCTGTTCTTGTGTGATGGTATATCACGGTGTACTATAGTGGGAGTTATTCACAGTGATGAATGCCCTATCAAAAACTTTCTCAGCAAATATTTTGTGAGTCCAGAGCAACAGGCAAAGTTTTGAGTAGAACTGCATATAGATTTTGTCCAAGGATGTATCACGGTGTACTACAGCGGGGGGAACTCACAGTGATGGATGGTCTATCAAAAACTTTCTCAGTCTGTCACTGGACAACCGGACTAAATAATGCCTCTTTGGCTAAACATATTTCTCCCACAATATAGTATGCAATCAAAACATTCCGAGGCAGATGACACCTTTGCTGTAAGAAGAGGTAGCTCGCATCATTACCACCTCAAAGGCAATACCAACAAACATCTTGTGCCTTCAACTCAACAGGCAGAAATCAAACGTTTTGATCAGGACTGCATCCCGTTTTTGTCCAACGATAATTCACAGTGTACTATAATGCACGTATACATATGAGAATCCTATCCAGTGCAACAATATGTGAAAGTCTATTTTTCTTGGTCAACCCTTCTATTTCAGCAGCATCTGGGGAAGCCATCTGCAAATTCAGGCTGTACAATGGCCGCAGGGAAGTTTGCTGTATAACGAGTTCTGCTTTTACTCAGATTATTATGCTATCAAATGCACAACTCGAAAATATCTCGTCACTCTAAGGCAATGTGCAAAGGTCAAAGTTTTAAAGAGAACGCAGCTGCCAAAAAAGCCAACACAGTTCTAGGCTGCATCAACAGAGGGATAGAATCAAGATCACGTGAAGTGTTAAGACCACTTTATAATGCCTTGGTAAGGCCACACTTGGAATACGGCATTCAGTTCTGGTCGCCACGATGTAGAAAAGATGTGGAGACTCTAGAAAGAGTGCAGAGAAGAGCAACAAAGATGATTAGGGGACTGGACACTAAAACATATGAAGAACGGTTGCAGGAACTGGGTATGTTTAGCTTAAGAGAAAGAAGGACTAGGGGAGACATGATAGCAGTCTTCCAATATCTCAGGGGTTGCCACAAAGAAGAGGGAGTCAAATTATTTTCCAAGGCACCTGATGGTAGAACAAGAAGCAATGGGTGGAAACTAATCAAGGAGAGAAGCAACTTAGAACTGAGGAGAAACTTCCTGACAGTGAGAAAAATTCATCAGTGGAACAGAAGTTGCCTCCAGAAGTTGTGAATGCCCCAACACTGGAAGTCTTTAAGAAGATGTTGGATAGCCATCTGTCTGAAATGGCATAGGGTTTCCTGCCTAGGCAGGGGGGTTGGACTAGAAGACCTCCAAGGTCCCTTCCAACTCTGCTATTGTATTGTATAACTATGTTCCGGTTTTTGCCCAATGACATATCATAGTGTGCTACAGCTGGTTACGGCTCACAGTGATGGATGCTGTATCAAATACTTCCACAGACGCTCAATGGACAACTGTACAAAATGATGTTGCTTTACCTAAATATACGTCGTCCACTGATTTAATACGTAAGTCTTTGCAAAAGTTGAAGGATGCCTTGTAACTCTAACACAATGGGCAAAAGTTAAAGTTTTGAACAGAACTGCATCCCGTTCTTGTGTGATGATATATCACAGTGTACTATAGCAACTACTACTCACAATGATGAAGGCCCTATCAAAAACTGTCTTAGCCTGTCCCTGGACAACGGGAGTAAAGAATGCTATTTTTGCTAAATATACTTCTTCCAACAATATTGTACACCATCACCACATTCAAAGGCAGAAGATAACTTTGCTCTATGAAGACTATATTCATATTATTGCTATATCAAATGCAAAACCTGCAAATATTTTTTTAAGTCCAAAGCAACGGACAAAGTGTTGAGTAGAACTACATACAGATTTTGTCCAATGATGTATCACAGGGTGGGGGTGGGGACTCAGTGATGGATGATCTATCAAAAACTTGTCATTGGACAATTGGACTAAATAATGCTACTTATGCTAAACTTACTTCTCCCACAATATAGTATGCAATCACCACATTCAGAGGCAGAAGACACCTTTGCTGTAAGAAGAGGAGAGACATGATAGCAGTGTTCCAATATCTCAGGGGTTGCCACAAAGAAGAGGGAGTCAAACTATTCTCCAAGGCACCTGAGGGTAGAACAAGAAGCAATGGGTGGAAACTAATCAAGGAGAGAAGCAACTTAGAACTGAGGAGAAATTTCCTGACAGTGAGAACAATTAATCAGCGGAACAGAAGTTGCCTCCAGAAGTTGTGAGTGTCCCAACACTGGAAGTCTTTAAGAAGATGTTGGATAGCCATTTGTCTGGAACGGTATAGGGTTTCTTGCCTAGGCAGGGGGTTGGACTAGAAGACCTCCAAGGTCTCTTCCAACTCTGCTATTGTATCCCTAAGAGGTTGCTCACCTCGTTACCCCATCCAAGGCAAAACTAGCAAACATCTTTTGCTTCCAACACAACAGGCAAAAGCCAACGTTTTGATCAGGACTACATCCAGATTTTGTCCAATGGGATATCATCGTGTACGGTAGCAGTTGGAGCTCACAGTGATGGATGCCCTATCAAAAACTTTCTCAGTCTAATACTGGACCATGGGACTAAATACATCGTTTTTCCTAAAGTTACCTCTTCCACCAATATAGGACATGGTGATCGCAATAGTTTTCTCTATTGGCAATATGTCTTTATGAAAACATATACAATAATACAATAGTAGAATTGGAAGGGACCTTGGAGGTGGTCTAGTCCAACCCCCTGCCTAGGCAGGAAACCCTATACCACTTCAGACAAATAGCTATCCAACATCTTCTTAAAGACTTCCAGTGTTGGGGCATTCACAACTTCTGGAGGCAACTTCTGTTCCACTGATTCATTGTTCTCACTGTCAGGAAATTTCTCCTCAGTTCTAAGTTGCTTCTCTCCTTGATTAGTTTCCACCCATTGCTTCTTGTCCTGCCCTCAGGTGCTTTGGAGAATAGTTTGACTCCCTCTTCTTTGTGGCAACCTCTGAGATATTGGAATAATGCTATCATGTCTCCCCTAGTCCTTCTTTCCTGAACACTCCAAATTTATTCAAACACAGTACATATGGAGCTTACTATTACAGCGATATTTATTCTGTCCAAAGCCTGGTTAGGTAATACGATGCATGCTCTATCAAAAACGTTCTCATTTGGTCACTGGATATATCACAGTGTGATACAGTTTCAGCGGAGTAAAGCTGGCTATAGCTCGCTATAGCTTACAGTGTGTCAAAAATCTCCCCAGACACTCAAGGGACAACTGTACACAATTATGCTGTTTCAGCTAAATATGCTTTTTCCACCAATGTAATACATAGCTTAATAATAATAATACTTTATTTACAGTCACAGACCAAAACGTGTCTTTGCAAACATTGAAGAATGCTTTGTGATTCCAACGCAATGGGCCAAAGTCTTGAACAGGACTGAATCCCATTCTTGTCCAATGATACATCACGGTGTACTATAATAACCCGTACTCACAGTGGTAGATGCTCTATCAAAAACTTTCTTAGTCTGTCCCTGGACAACAGGAGTAAACAATGCTACTTTTTGCTAAATATGCTTCTTCCAACCATTTTGTACACCATCACCACATTCAAAGGAAGAAGATACCTTTTCTGCGTGAAGAGTATACTCTCATTATTGTTATATCAAATGCAAAACCAGCGAATATTTTGTGAGTCCAAAGCAACAGGCAAAGTTTGGTGCAGAACTGCATACAGATTTTGTCCAATGATGTATCACAGTGTACTATGGTGGCTCACAGTGAGGGATGCTGTATCAAAAACTTCCATGGTCTCCGAATGGACAACTGAACAAAAGGATGCTGTTTAGTTACAATACAATACAATAGCAGAGTTGGAAGGGACCTTGGAGGTCTTCTAGTCCAACCCCCTGCGTAGGCAGGAAACCCTAAACATTCTCAGTCTAGCAGTGGACAGTGGGACTAAATTACACTGTGTTTTTTTTTTGCTAAAGATACTTCTTCCATCAATGTAGTACACAGTCATCACATTCCAAGGCAGAAGAGACCTTTGCAAAAATGAAGAAAACAAGAGTTTTGCCTATTAGCAGTCTTGGTCAAAATGTACCTCCATGAACCCTCCATCTTTTGTCAAACCATATAGCACAGCTATACAGAACTTACTACCACAGTGATGTTTACTCTGTCAAAAGCCTGATTAGGTAATATTGTAAGTTAAGTTAAGTTAAGTTAAGTTAAGTTAAGTTTTAAGTTAAGTTAAGTTAAGTTGTTAAGTTGGGTTGGGTTGGGTTGGGTTGGGTTGTTGTTCCACTGATTAATTGTCCTAATTGTCAGGAAATTTCTCCTTAGTTCTAAGTTGCTTCTCTCCTTGATGAGTTTCCACCCATTGCTTGTCCTGCCCTCGGGTGCTTTGGAGAATAGCTTGACTCCCTCTTCTTTGTGGCAACCCCTGAGATATTGGAACACTGCTATCATGTTCACCCCTAGTCCTTCTTTTCATTAGACTAGACATACCCAGTTCCAGCAAGCATTCTTTGGGTAAGCTTGACTAACTTTGTTATTTGAAGAGTTCTGCTTTTACTCACATTATTAGGATAACAGATGCAAAACCAGCAAATATCTCATGCCTCTAAAGCAATGTGCAAAAGTCAAAATATGAAAGTGAACTATGTCCAGATTTTGTCCAATGATATATCACAGTGGACTATAACTACGGCTCACAGTGATGGATGCTGTATCAAAAACTTCCACAGTCTCTCAATGTTTTAGTCAAATATACTTCTCCCACCAATATAATACACAGTCTTTGCAAAAAAAAATGAAGAATATCTTCTGACTCCAATGCAATGGGCAAAAATCAACATTTAGAACAGTTCTTGTCCGATGATATTTCACAGTGTATCATAGCTGGGGCTCACCATGATAGATGCTCTATCAAAAACTTTCTCAGTCTCTCACTGGACAATGAGACAAAATAATGCTGGTTTTGCCAAATAGAGTTCTCCCCACCAAGATGGCATCCAGTCAACAAGTTCAAAGACAGAAGGCACCTTTGCTGAATGAATAGTTCACTCACATTATTACCACATCAAAGGCAAAACCGGCAAACGTCCTGTGACACCAACGCAATTTGCAAATGTCAAAGGTTTGAGCAGAGCTAAATCCAGATATTGTCCAATGAGGTATCGTGGTGTAGTGGAGCTACTCACAGTGATGAGTGCTCCATCAAAAACTTTCTCATTCTATCACTGGACAATGGGATTAAATTACACTGTTTTTGCTAAAGATACTTCTTCCATCAAACTAAGACACAGCCACCACATTCAAAGGCAGAAGAGAGCTTTGAAAAATGAAGAAAACAGAGTTTTGCCTATTAGCAGCAAGTCTTGGTCAAAACATATCTCCATGGACCCTCCATATTTTGTCAAGCCATACAGAATAGTGCTTATGGAACTTACTACCACAGTAGTGTTTACTCTGTCAAAAGCCTGGTTAGGTAATACGATGCATGCTCCATGAAAAACTTTCCCACTCTCTCACTAGATCATGGGACACTATTATTGCTGAAGATACTTCCTCCACTAATATGGTACACCAGTTTTTCTCAAGCTGGGGTCCATGGACCCCCTATGAGGCTACCATGTCATCAAAGGGGGTCCATCAAGGCTTTAAAAATGTCATGATTTCAATCTTGGGGGTCCAAGGTCATAGTCCGTGGCCACAAAAAGGCATTTGAAGGTGTTCTGTGGTTAAGAAAAAGGTTGAGAACCACTGTAACTGTAAATGCAGAAGAGACCTTTGCCCAAAATGAAGAAAATAGAGTTTTAACTAGATATACTTCATCCACCAACGTAATACAAAAAGTCTTTGCAAAAGTTGAAGGATGCCTTGTGAGTCCAACACAATGGGCAAAAGTCAAAGTCTTGAACAGGACTGCGTCCCGTTCTTGTGTAATGATATATCACGGTGTACTACAGCAGCTGGTACTCACCGTGATGGATGTTCTATCAAAAACCTTCTCAGTCTGTTCCTGGACAATGGAACTAAATAATGCTACTTTTGCTAAATGTACTTTCCCACCAATGTAAGTACATCATCCCCACATTCAAAGGCAGAAGACACCTTTGCTGTATGAAGAGTTTACTCACATTACCGCATCCGAGGCAAAACTAGCAAATATGCTGTGACTCCAATGCAACAGGCAAAAGTCAAAGTTTTGAGTAGGACCACATCCAGATTTTGTCCAATGGTATATTATGGTGTATAGTGGCAACTGGGGCTCACAGTGATGGAGGCTCTATCAAAAAGTTTTCTATCAGCCACTAGACAACGGGACGAAATAACGTTGTTTACGCTAAAGATGCTTCTTCCATCTATATAGGGCATAGTCATCCCAGTCAAATACAGACAGTAGAGTTTTCTAACCCTAACCCCGTTGTCAACATATAACATCTTACAGATTATGCTTTGCCTTGAACGGTGGGAGAAAACATAGCAAATCTATTTTCCAAAGCACCAGAAAGCAAGGGGAAAAAAGCAATGGATGGAAACTAATCAAGGAGAGAAACAACCTAGAATTAAGGAGGAATTTCATGACAGTGACAACAATTAATCGGTGGAACAACTTGCCTCCAGAAGTTGTAAAATGCTCCAACACTGGAGGTTTTAAAGAAGATGTTGGATAACCATTTGTCTGAAGTGGTGTAGGATTTCCTGCCTAAGCAGGGGGTTGGACTAGAAGACCTCCAAGGCCCCTTCCACCTCTGTTAATCTGTTATTCTGGAACGTTGCTATTCCTTACAAAACCTCTCTTCCACATTTCTACTCATAGTTATGCAGAACTGCTAACGATAAAACAATGATGATAAAAGTCATCATTGTTTTATCAAGACATTGTTCACTGTACGATACGCTAGGAGCTAGAATGATTTATGTCAAGCCGTATATCACAGTGTATTACTGGAGTAGCAGCCACAGTGATATTCACTGCGCCAAAAACCTGGTTAAATAATTGCACATTATTATATCCAGCCCTCCTGCAATTAAGAAAAGCAATTCTTTTTTAAAAAAATTATTTCAATAGGTCAAAACCTGTTAACTTATAAACACTTTTCAGTTCTAGAAATGTTACCGATTATCGTTGATAGCACTTGCTGTAGTTGCTACTTTTTTGTTAAGCTTTTGTGATTTTATTCATGTCCCATTATTCTCGTTTTAGTCTTGCTGTCATGTAAGAGAATTGCAGGAGGTCATCCTGCAATTCTTGGAGGTCATCTAGTCCAACCCCCTGCTCATGCAGGAGACCTGTACTAGGGATTCGAACCCTAGATCAAAACATTCTTAAAGATCCATCTCATCCTGGGCACCCTATTTTTTTTAACTATTACCACCTGACAGACAGTACAGGATAATAAAAACAAGGACAAATAGGCTGAAAAACAGCTTCTATCCCAAAGCAGTAACTACACTGAATTCTATGGTATAATGCAATATCGGGTTTTCAATTTCAATTATATATAAAGTAAAGGATATATGTTTGTGTTTTTATTTTTATAGTTATAATGTACACTGAAGACGGCATTTAATTTTGTC
This sequence comes from Natrix helvetica, assembly GCF_964273705.1. Taxonomy (NCBI): domain Eukaryota; kingdom Metazoa; phylum Chordata; class Lepidosauria; order Squamata; family Natricidae; genus Natrix; species Natrix helvetica. The sequence goes on along the minus strand of NC_138554.1, from coordinate 4,746,715 downwards.
GTACCATGTGCAATGACAATACAATAAAATAAAATAAACTGACCGACCTGGTTACAATATATATAATCACCTTTGTTGTCTATAAAATCAAACCACTTCAACAAACTTTATTTTAGTCTAGAAAAATATCCTCCCCACAAAAAGAAGGGACTATGCGTGTGTACTCAAACGATGCAGCAGAAGCAGACAAGGGAAAAGACGAAGGGAATATGTAGTGGGTATAGAATGCTAGAAAGAGATAGAAGATTCTAAGAGAAATAAAAAGTCAATAAGTGATGGAAATTCAAAAAGGATAAGAGATGACGGATAGAGATAAAAGATAAAAATGTAGAAAGCACAAAGTGGAAAATAGTAGTATACATATTGGCAGATAATAGAATTTATTATAATCATAAGCAAATTAAGGTGAGAAGTTGGAAGTCTAGAACGAGGCAACCTAATTGTACTATAGATATTAACAGTGTGTAGTATAGCCTTTATTGTCTTTGCACATCATGTATACAACCAAATTGGTTTTAGACTCACCGGTACAATCCATGACAAAAAATACAAACAACATAAATAGCATAAAGAATAATCCCTTTGCAAGTAATTAGGGGGGGGGGAGAGAAAAAGAAAAACGAGTCACACGCGTAAAAACTATATTGGAAACTATAATTTTTAGGGACTAGAAATTGTGAGGACTTTGAGATATAATCCTGGGACTGATTAAATAACGAATTCAGTTAATAATTGGCCTTGTTAGTATTTCTAGAGATTTGCTGTATTGGAATGATGATGGAATTGAGTAATTCTTAAAATATTAAAGATTCAGCAGAGGACAACAAGCATATTGCATTACATATTGTAGTCACTGATGTTCGAAACGAATTTATGAAAAAAAGTGATAAAGAATCATAAAGAAAGAATGGCATTGCTGAAGTTGAAAGATTAGGAGTATGTATATTTAATGGGATAATTACTGTTAGCATTTTGTAAAAAAAGGGCATTGACCCAGTCAATACACTGTCCACAAAATATGTATGGTGTTAAAGGAAAACTACAAATAAAACATATTTTTTTGGGGGGGGGGACTAGACTCCTTTTATTCTAGTTGCTTCTGTTTATATTCCACCCATATTCATTGAGCACTCATGCCTTCTTAGCTAGCCTGTTCTTGTTTTATAACATATGTTTCCAAAATACCCTATTTCCATGCATTTGCTGATATAATCAACTCTCTGCTCCCTATTAAACAACCATATGCCTGTACAATTCTTTTCACTTCTTCCAAAGCAATGTTTCTCAGCAGAGACCACTATGTTTTTATCAGCGTTTGCATAATGGTTATACATATTTGGCTTTAAAAAAAAAATAAGTCAAAACATTCGAAGATCTCCAGATCTTTTCTGGGCAAAATAAAATCTTTGGAAGCGGGGTGGGGAGTGTGATTTGTAGCGAAGGTTTTTGTACACAACTGAATTGCTGTGGATTCTGGGAACAGCACGGTTGTACACCATCGTACAAAATCTTCCACCACACCAAAGTGAAGCCAAAGAACAACAAAGAAATGCTTGAATAACCGAACAACAGAATAAACAGAGTTGGAAGGGACCTTAGAGGTCTTCTAGTCCAATCCTCTGCTCAAGCAGGAGATCCTGTACCATTTTAGGCAAATGGTTGTTTAGTCTCTACTTTAAAACCTCCAGCAATGGAGTACTCACAACTTCTGAAGGCAACTCAATTCCACTGGTTAATTGTTCTCACTGTCAGGAAATTTCTCCTCGGTTCTAGGTTGGTTCTCTCCTTGATTCATTTCCACCCATTGCTTCTTGTCCTACCCTCAAGTGCTTTGAAGAATAGCTTGACACCCTCTTCTCTGTGGCAGACCCTGAGATATCAGCACACTGCTATCATGTCTCCCCTAGTCCTTCTTTTCATTAAACTAGACATGTCCAATTCCTGCAACCGTTCTTGATATGTTTTAGCCTCCAGTTCCCTAATCATCTTTGTTCCTCCTCTAAGCTCTCTTTCTATAGTCTCAACATCTCAACAAAACTGGATGCAATATTCCAAGCGTGGCCTTATGAAGGCATTATAAAGCGGTATTAACATTTCGCTTGGTCTTGATTCTACCTTGATGTATCCCACTTAGCAAGGCTCAAATTTCGACTTCGAAGTGCCACAAAAGAATTTGTCTAGGATTAAAATGGTCCATTAATGTCTTTCAATCTTTCTCTCTGGATCTTCAATATACAGTCCATTTATTTCTTACAATTGTACCACATTTGCCAATTTGATTTCAAAACGATCGGGGTTTATTCTCCGCAGCTTCCCCCACTATCCCCCCCAAAAGACATCTTTATTTTAAATAGTCAGTGCTTATGTTAATCTGAAGCATCTTTTTGGAAACTAAATCTAAAGCAGATGTGATTTTTTTTTCCCATGAAGAAAAATCGAAATGAAAAAAAAGGAAAAAGGAAATTGACGAAAAGAAGAATTAATCAGTGGAACAACTTGCCTCCAGAAGTTGTGAATGCTCCAACGCTGGAAGTTTTAAAGAAGATGTTGGATAGCCATTTG
>NC_138554.1:4736653-4739153 GCF_964273705.1 Natrix helvetica | reverse complement strand
TGGATGAGCATGCCCCTTGTCGACCGATCTTATGCCAGGTTTCCCAGGAGATGGTGTCGATATCCAGGGACTTGAAGGAGACTTCCCCCGTGTTTTTGTACCGCTTCCTTTGTCCCCGTGTGAATGCTTTCCTTGAGAAAGATCACTATAGAAGTGCTGTTGAGTGATGCGATGGTCTGGCATCTTTGCAACACGGCCTGCCCAGCATGTCTGGGCCTTCATGAACGGGGTGTGAACCATGGCCATGACCCCAAGACTTAACTTAAGATTTACCGTATTTTTTGAAGTATAAGATGCACCTTTTTCCCCATCCCCTAAAAGAGCGTGGAAATGTCAGTGCGTCTTATACACCAAGTACAGTCATTTTTGGCCTCCTGAAGCCACGCCCCCACATCTCATTGTTGCAAAAAAAACGGGCCATTTTTCGCAAAAACAGAGGGGTTTTTTTGCCTTCCCTCAGCCTCCAGCAGCACTCTGCAGGCTTCAGCAGGTGGGCCAGTCATATCTTCTTAGACCTAGGAAAGTGGCTGAGAAATGTCGAATGGCCCTGGCCCTACCTCTGTGTCCAACGCTGAGCACCCATCAGAGCCTTCCCCAGGTCCAAGAACTGGCCCAAGTTCTTCCCCAACCTCCTCTTCATCCGAGTTGGCCAGCAGCTCCGCCGGCAGCTAGTGGGCCACAGCAATTGTTGATTCCTGGAGGCCGCTTGGATAAATCCCTGCAGTTCTTCAGCAAGATTTTTGGGAGGGATTTGCCATTGCTGTCACCTTGTTGATAATGGTGTCAAAACATATTTACACATACATACATACATACATACATACATACATGTGTGCGTGTGTGTGTGTTATATTTGTACTGATAAATAAATAAAGGGAGACTAGTATAGATCTATTTCGAGCTAATTAGCTCTCATCAGCTAGCCATACCCTTCCTGGGATTTGAACCTGGGCTGTATATTAGGCATACCAGGGGTTGTAACACAAACACACACAGACACACACACACACACACACACACACACACACACATATATATATATATTGAAATAGATCTATACTAGTCTCCCTTTATTTATTTATCAGCACAAATACAACACAAACATAGCAAAGGCAACATTAAAAAATATGGTTTTCTGCCTATATTATATAGGGGCTATGTCACTCAGCAGCAATTGTGTTCTTTCTCACCCTACAGCTTAGAAATCCTCATTTCAGACGATGTTACTTTTGTCTTGATTTTTTTTAATGCATCTCTGTATAAATTGTAACCCATCCGATGCCTTTCAGAAAAGACTCAAGGGAATGCAACCACCCACTCTTCTCCTCCACTCAACCCCATTCTTTCGAGATAGCCAAAATTAATCCTAAATAGGAAATCTGGTTCTATTTCTGTTTCCTCTGAACGTTGAAGCAGGAAGCTGATTGTGAAGTTTGCTAAGGAGTTGAAATGAAAGCAATAACCAAGGAGGTGAATGATGGAGGATGGGCAGCAGGAGAGAAGGATAACCTCTTTTTGGCTTCTTGAGAATCAGCTAAACGGATAGTGGCCCTGGAAAACAAAGCATGTGGACCATGTAATAATAGAGTTGAAAAGGACTTTGGAGGTCTTCTAGTCCAACCCCCTACTCAAGCAGGAGGCCCTATACCATTTCAGACAAATGGTTGTCCAATCTCTTCTTGAAAACCTCCAGTGGTGGAAGCATCTACAACATCTGGTGGCAAGCTGTTCCATTGGTTAGTTGTCCTCACTGTTAGGAAATTTCTCCTTAGTTCTAGGTTGCTTCTCTCCTTGATGAGTTTCCATCGGTTGCTTGTTGTCCTGCCTTCAGGGGCTTTTGAGAATAGTTTGACTCTCTCTTCTTTGGGGCAGCCCCTCAAATACTGGAAGACTGCTATCATGTTACCCCTAAGTCCTTCTTTTCTCTAGACTAAACTTCCAGTGTTGGAGAATTCACAACTTCTGAAGGCAAGCTGTTTCAGTTGCTAATTGCTCTCACCATTAGGAAATTTCTTCTTAGTTCTAGGTTGCTTCTCACCTTGGTTAGTTTCTATCCATAGATTCTCATCTTGTCTTTTGGTGCCTTTGAAGAAATAGTTTGACCTCCTCATCTTTGTATAAGTCCTTCTTTTCATGAATAGAATAGAACAGAACAGAATAGAACAGATGGAATGGAACAGAATGGAATGGAATAGAATGGAGCAGAATGGAGCAGAACAGAACAGGACAGAACAGAGCAGAACATAATATTCTTTATTGACCAAGTGTGTCCCATCCCTAAGGATATATATCTGGTGGAACCCAGGAGAAGGGGCATCTCCATGGTGGCTCCCTCCCTCTGGAATATCATCCCTCTGGAAATTAGACTGTTCCCCACTCTAACACTCATTCAGAAGGCCCTGAAGACATGACTCTGCAAGCAGGCCTGGGGAACCCAGAGTAGGATGGAGCCCATTAAATGGCTGGTATTAATGTGTGTTGTCACCGAACTGAACCAAAC
>NC_138554.1:4581653-4734153 GCF_964273705.1 Natrix helvetica | reverse complement strand
AATTTGTCTTTGGGGCATATGCTCTCAGTGTAGATAAAGAAAAAATAAAATACATTCATCAATTATCACAAGATACAACACTTAGTGATAGTTATAGGATACTAATAAGCAATCAAATCATGCTAGGAAACAATAAAACAATATAAATCATAGAAATACAAGCAACAAGGTTATAGTCATAAGTGGGAGGAGACAGGTAATAGGAAGGAGGGGAAGAATAATAGTAACACAGTGTTAATAAATATAATTTGACAGTGTTGTGGGAATTAGTTGTTAAGCAGAGTGATGGCATTCGGGGGGAAACTGTCCTTGTGTCTCGTTCTTCTGGTGTGTAAGCCCATCTAATTGGGAAGCATATAATCAACATAACAGTATGATAGATATATGAGAGTCTACTTCTGAAAGAAAAGGGAATTTATATCCCAAAACTACATTTCTGAAGATCCAGTAAGTTCAGAGCTACTAAATAGTTTCACTATATTTAGAGTCTTCTTGTCGATCAGAAAGGTTGGCGGCTCAGCAGTTCGAGTTCCTAACCCCGTGTAACAGAGGGAGCTCCCATTACTTGTCCCAGCTTCTGCCAACCTAGCAGTTCGAAAGCACGTAAAAAATGCAAGTAGAAAAATAGGAACCACCTTTGTTGGGAAGGTAACAGCATTCCGTGCTCCTTCGGCATTGAGTCATGCTGGCCATATGACCACGGAGACGTCTTTGGACAGCGCAAGCTCTTTGGCTTTGAAACAGAGATGCGCACCGCCCCCTAGAGTCAGGAACAACTAGCACACATGTGCGAGGGGAACCTATACCATTACCTTCATTATTCAAATGATCCAGTCATTCCTCTCTTGGTTATTACATAGTAAACAACAAGGAGAAAAAATAAATGTATATTTCAACTGTCATTGTTACAGTCCGCTGATCACCAGGGGAAAAAATGAAAGCCTACCACTTCCTGTCCCAATTTCCTCTTTTTGTTTTCATCGGCCAAATAAAATAAATTCAAAAACTATTCACAATGTTATGATCAGGAATAATGCCACATAAAAATAATTAAAAATGCTTGGGGCGATGGATCGACGTTGCTCAATTGTGGCAGTCAAGATTTAAAAGGAAACTTACTACCTGGACCAAGGAAACACTGTGAATATAACTTACTTTTGTTGTTGTTAGTTGCGAAGTCGTGTCCGACCCATCGCGACCCCATGGACAACATTCCTCCAGGCCTTCCTGTCCTCTACCATCCTCTGGACTCCATTTAAGTTCATGCTGACTGCTTCAGTGACTCCATCCAGCCACCTCATTCTCTGTCTTCCCCTTCTTCTTTTGCCCTCAATCTTTCCCAGCATGAGGCTCTTCTCCAGGGAGTCCTTCCTTCTCATTAGGTGGACAAAGTACTTGAGTTTCCTCTTCAGGATCTGGCTTTCTAAAGATCAGTCAGGGTGGATCTCCTCTAGGACTGACCGATTTGATTGCCTTGCAGTCTAAGGGACTCGCAGGAGTCTTCTCCAGCACCAGAGTTCAAAGGCCTCCCTTCTTTGACGCTCAGCCTTTCTCATGGTCCAACCTTCACAGCCATCCATTGCAACTGGGAAAACCATAGCTTTGACTATACACACTTGTGTTGGCAGGGTGATGTCTCTGCTTTTGAGTATGCTATCTAGATTTGCCATAGCTTTCCTCCCCAGAAGCAAGCGTCTTTTAATTTCTTGGCTGCAGTCCCCATCTGTGGTGATCTTGGAGCCCAGGGAAATAAAATCTGTATAACTTACTTAGATTTCAGTAAGGCATTTTATAAAGCAGACCATGGATTACTTCTTGGTAAGATAGAACAATGTGAGATAGACAGAATGAGCACCAGATGGATTTGTAATCACACTCAGCATGTGGTCTTTTTTTATAATACGTTTTTAATTTTATTTTATCTATATGTAAATGGCTGTGTTTGTGTTTGTGTTTGTATGTGTATGTTCCAGCATAACTCTGGAACGCCTCCAGCCATTTCACCCAAACTTGATACACAGATGACTTACTCTCTGGAAACAAATACTGTGGGGGTAAGACATCCCTAACACCCCTCGGGGTATGTGTTCTGTTAAGATACAGCCTGTTGTGCCTTCAAATGGCTTCTACTGTACTGCTGTAAAATGGTTTCTACTATGCAGCGCAGTGGAGTTGCCATGGTAACGGCTCCATGGTACTCCACATGGGAGCTCCCTCTGGTAAGAGGGAAATTCCAACGTTAGAAATTAAGTTTGGTTCGAATATTTTCCCCCTATAAATAAATACCCGGGCAGCGCCAGATTTTCCGCTAGTAATATATAAAAAAATCCAACTTTAATTGACTGGGTATAAATCATTTTAGGAAGTAATATTCAAAATGTTTACAGCCATATTCATTGCATTTATATCAATACATATTTATACCAATACTAGTCATACTATTTGTTTAACCAATTTAACACATCTTCCTCGTGTCACTGATCCTTTCGTATATTCCCCTGTTTCTAGCTCCTGTTTTGGTCAGCTAGCCATTGATAAAATAAGTCCCAAGCCAAAAAAATATTCCATTTCTTTCTTTTCCTTAATTGTAAGTGTTAGCTTGTCCATCTGTCTGATACACTTGCCTGAAAAATGGCCAAAAAACCCAGGCTGTTTGGGGGCCTTTTATCCAGGCCATTTTGGGGGCATTTTTCAATTTGTTTTTGTCCCCAAACTGGCCTGAAAACAGCCCAAAAAACAGCCTGAAAATGGTCCAAAAAACAGGTATACACACGTTAGCCAGCTGATCTTTGGGTTTCTGGTAATCTGGTGCATGCAAAGATCAGCTGGATCTGCATGTGCATGCCAGAAACCCAGAGACCAGCTGGCCTGCACACGTATGTGCAACAACCAGCTGGTCTTCAGATTTTCAGCGCTCCAGCACGCTCCCTTGCATGCTTTGTATCGAAAAGGTTCTCTATCACTGCCCTACAAAGAGCGCAGAGAAGAGCAATAAAGAATAGAATAGAATAGAATAGAATAGAATAGAATAGAATAGAATAGAACAGAACAGAACAGAACAGAACAGAACAGAACAGATGGAATGGAACAGAATGGAATGGAATAGAATGGAATGGAATAGAACGGAATGGAACAGAACAGAACAGAACAGAACAGAGCAGAGCAGAGCAGAACATAATATTCTTTATTGACCAAGTGTGTCCCAACCCTAAAGAGAGGTATCAGGTGGAACCCAGGAGAAGGGGCTTCTCCATGGTGGCTCCCCCCCCCCTCTGGAATATCATCCCTCGCGAAATTAGACTGTCTCCCACTCTAACACCATGGCCGTGGTGACTAAATTGTAGGATAGACAGCTAAGGGAAGTAGGTATGTTTAGCCTAGCGAAGGGAAGGCTTAGGAGTGATATGGTAGCAGTCTTCCAATCCTTGAAGGGCTGTCAGAAGGAAGAGGCCATCAAATTATCCTCCAAAAATGTCTTCTTAAAATTGCAGCTTCTAAAATTAATCCAGATGCTGATGTCATATAGCTTTGATGCCAAGCAGCATCAAACCCATATTTTATCTGTCGCAGAGTGATAACCAAGAACACTGAGGGGGAAGGGGAATTCTAACCTATTTCTGAAGGCCACCGCTGGGACCAGTCAAGAGCTGGGACAAGAAATGATTAAACATTTGGCCACAATATCCAAATAAACTTTTGGTTGACCTCTAAAGAAAGAAATATTCTACGCAGCTGTGAAATTTTTGTTTAGCAAGGTAAAGATGCCCAGGTATCATCACGTCAGATAAATATTCTAGTTTTAATCATTTCTCTTTCTTTCTGTCCTCAATCTGAATCACGGCATGTTGAACAATTTAAAATACCCTCGATATATTTTGACGAGAAACAATGGATGGAAACTAACCAAAACCAAGAAGCAAACTAATCTAATCAAACTAGTTTCCAAGAAGGAAACTAATCAAGGAGAGAAGCAACTTAGAACTGAGGAGAAATTTCCTGACAGTTGGAACAATTAATCAACGGAACAACTTTCCTCCAGAAGTTGTGAATGCTCCAACACTGGAAGCTTTTAAGAAGAGGTTGGATGTCCATTTATCTGAAATGGTATAGGGTTTCCTGCCTAAGGAGGGGGGTTGGACTAGAAGACCTTCAAGGTCTCTTCCAACTCTGTTATTCTATTCTAACCAAGGAGAGAAGCAACCAAGAACTTAGGAGAAATGTCCAAGTGGTGAGAACAATCAACCCATGGAACAAGCTTCCACAACTACTGGAGCTTGCTGGAGTAGTTGTGAAGCTTGCTCCAATAGTTGTGAGAGTTCCATCAAAAAAAAAAAAAAAAGAATGGACCACCATTGATCTGAAATGGTACAAGATCTCCTGCTTGTTGGACTAGAAGAGCTCCGAGATCCCTTCCAACTCTACTATTCTATGTTCTAATATGCCCTCCATGTCATGGGTATTTGAATGAAGTAGTTTAGGAAATAGATTACTGTGAGCTGGGGTGCTTTCGATGTCTGGGGACGAGGTACCAATGTCCCCGTCACTTCAGGTAAGCATTGATATTCCAATTGAATCTAATAGAAATGTAAATTGGATTATTCTGAAACCATGGAGGTCTTTTGTGGAAAATGTATGGATTTTTAGCGATGAGATAGGCCAAATGGATTCCTTGAAGGAGGAGTGCATAGTAGTTACTGATCGGAACGTCTGTGAAAATTAAGATCCATCTTCATTAAATGAAATTAAGTTCCTTTCTGATAAATGTAAACGCTAGGCAGTTTTTTTTAAAATATATTTTTATTGTTTTTACATTTAAAACAATGCAATGCCGCAGAGTCCGGGTGATCGTATATTCACATTATGTACAGCTAGTTTCAACCGTTAACAGTTATTCTACTTAATACATTGTCGGTCCTTCTGTTCGATCGCCATATATACATTTGTTCCAGTCTTATCATCTTAACTTATACCAATCATAGAATCTATTCCATACCTCAAAATATTCTGATTCCCCTTCATTTTTAAGTTCCAAAGTGAGCCTATCTGCTTCTGCACAGGCCAACACTTTTCTGATTATATCTAGCTCTGATGGTGTATTTTCTTTTTTCCAATACTGTGCATAGGTTATGCGCGCCGTGGTTAGTATATGTATAATTAGATAGAGTGTATCTTTCTTAAACCCCTCCGGTATTATGCCTAGGAGAAAAGTTTCTGGTTTAAACATAATTTGTTCTCCCACCATTTGTTCTAACCATGATTGGATCATTTTCCAATATTTTTTTGCCTCATTGCACGTCCACCACATATGATAGAAAGTGCCTGGTGTTTTTTTTACACTTCCAGCAATTTGGGGCCAAATTTTTGAACATTTTAGATTTCGATCACTAGCGTTCTTAAAAACTACCTTAGACGCAATTGTTTTCATGTCAATTTGATGTCAGTGTCACGGAAAGTTTCCACAAAGAAATATTGCTTTGATCAAGAATAACAGAGTTGGAAGCAAATCTCTCTGGGTTGTTTTTTTCTCTCTTAACTGAACACAGATTTTAAATTTAAAGGAATCTTTCGCTTTTTGTCATCCATCATAGGATATTGTTAGGATGCAACTTTTGTACCTGGGGAATCACCTTAACTTCATGAAGTTAGTTGAGGATTTAATCCATTGGCTAGAGTAGCAGAAAATCCTGCAGTTAGGCATTTGCAATTTTTTTTAATTGATCTTTAGGATAAATTGCAGACTGTACTTAATTGGAGACTCCATCCTGTTGTGCCGGTGTGTTTGTGTGTGTTTAAAATTATTCCTAAAAAAAAAAAATCCCACCCTGTGGTACGTCAGATAAAACCCTTTAATTTATTCTGCTTTTAAAAAAAAAATCCTCAAGGAATTTGTGCCGTGAGAGTGGCAACTCTTGGTTTGTTTGAGGGAAGATGGCTTTCAAAAGATGCCACCAGTGTCCTTCCCTGTGGGACCTCAATAAGATCCTGGTTGCATTGGACAGTCGGTGGGGAATCAAATGATCTCCACTTGTCTCTCCAAGTGTTCAATGATTCCGTATTCAAAATTGGCTTGGAAGACACATGGAAAATACATCTAGTCTAGTTCTTTCACGAGACTCATCCTTCTCTGCCGAGAATTATGTCCCACGTTTCCATTTGGAAATATTACTGTGGCTACTGGTACCTTGAATACTGGGGACAAGGAACAAGGCCGATCATTACAACAGGTATTATCTTTTATCGTTGTATTTGTGTTACTCTTCAAATTCTATTAAATTCCAATGCATGCTAATTTGTCTTGAAGGTCTACATTGCATTTAGCTTCTGTTTTGCTACCTGAGGTGTAGTATTAGGAACTAAATATGCGTTTCATACACACGCTTTAATAATAATAATAAAAAAAAATAAGTTCAACCTTTATGAAAAGCATCTGAACAGATGTTTCCATTCCAAATTTTGATTCATGCCGATACGGCTGTTTCAAAGAAATTGGGGTAAGGGATTGAAGTAGAGCCGGATCTGAATATTTCCCCTTAGTTAATTGAGTGGGGTTGAATGAAATTGGTTAATGTATTTATATTTGACGACTGTCTGAGAAAATAAAGAAGGATAAGAGTCTAAGAATCCCCACAGCGTAAGCCATCTTACTTTAGAAGGGGCTCCTCAAAAGCCATGAAGACTTCTTCCCAATATGGGCCCTTATTTTTTCATTGACCTGCCCGTCCCCCTCAAAAAAAAAATCAATCAATGAACCACTTTGGGGAAAGGGAATTTAGTCCTGTCACTTCAAGTAAATTCTTGCTATCTATTCTTAATGTTATTCTTCTCTTCGGAACCCTTCTTGGACAATATAGCCTTGAAAATTTGGCATATCCCATTGCTTAGTTGAGGTTTTCGAGGTGTATATTTTTATATGCTCTGAAAACAATCTGCTATTTCTGGTTGCTGTTTTTTTTAAAAACACTTCCTGATGTTTGAATAGACTTCTTGTTAGGCCGATGAACAAGCAACTTCAGTAAAATTCTCCTAAAGCAAAAGGTTATATGAATGGTAGGGTCCTACCCGTTCGGACAAAATTGTGTACGCACCGAAACGGCAGTAATGCCTACAGAAACCCACCTCTGGGTTATACGTATGTGTAAGTGGTTTTGGTAAAGGAACTAATTAAAAATTGAACATGGTGTAACTATGCTTACCTTGATTATTGGGGCCAAGGAATCCCAGTGACCGTCACTTCAGGTAAAAACAAAATTATTCCTATTTTATTTTATTTTTTTCTAATGTTAAAAGGTTTACTCAGTATATTTTTTTAATTCTTTAAACACTGGACTAGTTGCCCGTGTCATAGAGATTAATTATTGGGGGCTAATGAAACAGCAATAGTGGTTTAATTGCAAATTTCACTAAAATGGAGAAATAGAGATAGGAGAAATGTAGGATGAGGTGAATTTTGTAGGAATTCCACAGAGCTCTTATTTGGTGCAAAATCGCTGTCTGTTATCCAATTAAGTCTATTTGAATCTATCTATCTCTATCTATCTATCTATCTATCATCTATCTATCTATCTATCTATCTATCTATCTATCTATCTATCTATCTATCTATCATCTATCTAGCTATGTCTATCTCTTTTTCTATTTATTGATCTAACTATTTATTGATCTAACTATTTATTTATCTATTTATCTATCTATCTATCTATCTATCTATCTATCATCTATCTATCTATCTATCTATCTATCTATCTATCCATCTACCTACCTTCCATCCATCCATCATCTATCTATCTATCTATCTATCTATCTATCTATCTATCTATCTATCTATCTATCTATCTATCTATCATCTATCTATCTATCATCTATCTATCTATCATCTATCTATCTATCTATCTATCATCTATCTATCTATCTATCTATCTATCTATCTATCATCTATCTAGCTATGTCTATCTCTTTTTCTATTTATTGATCTAACTATTTATTGATCTAACTATTTATTTATCTATTTATCTATCTATCTATCTATCTATCTATCTATCTATCATCTATCTATCTATCTATCTATCTATCTATCTATCTATCCATCTACCTACCTTCCATCCATCCATCCATCATCTATCTATCTATCTATCTATCTATCTATCTATCTATCTATCTATCATCTATCTATCTATCATCTATCTATCTATCATCTATCTATCTATCTATCATCTATCTATCTATCTATCTATCTATCTATCTATCATCTATCTAGCTATGTCTATCTCTTTTTCTATTTATTGATCTAACTATTTATTGATCTAACTATTTATTTATCTATTTATCTATCTATCTATCTATCTATCTATCTATCTATCTATCTATCTATCTATCTATCTATCTATCTATCTCTGTTTGACTGTCTGTCTGTCCACCTATTCACTCCAATTGAAGAAACAAACCATTCTCTATGCATGATAATTTTCTCAATGGAAGGCATTGACAAAGTTTTTACTCATATGCAATAGTCAGGTTAATTTATGGGTTTATTAGTGTCACCTAGATTATTGAGGCTAATGAATTCCAGTAATTGCAACTTGAAGTGAAGGTTTTCTATTAAATTTTTTTCACATGGATATCATGATTTAAAGTGAGGCGTGCCGCCGCGGCCAAGCAAGAGAAGCAAAGAGAAATATTTCTCTTTTTTTTAATTAAAAAGAAAGAGAATAGAATTGTGAATATGAATTTAAGGCAGAAAAGAGGCGTAATTAAAAACAGGGAATGGAAAACAACAACCGCAGGGCAGATGTAAGATCAAAGGCCCAGAGAGTTGGGACTGAGATAATTTTTGTCCAACTGTCATGAAATTAAAATCCCTGTGACTACGCTTTTAATGTCTTTGGACCCAAGTACTCCCCTCACCGTCACTTCAGGTGAGCATTGATATCCCAGTTGCAATTTGACTTCCCAGAAAGGTAAAAATTAGATTGTTGTGAAACCGTGGAGATCTTGACGGGAAATGTATGGATTTTTAAGTGACGGGATAGGCGGAATGGATTCCTTGAAGGATATGTGCATGGAAGTTGCTGATCGGAACTTCTGTGAAAATTAAGATCCATCTTCATTCAATTAAACTAAGTTCCTTCCTGATAAATGTGAATGTTAGCTAGTTTTCATCACCAGCACTCTTGATAATGAGCCCACGGGGTTTTTGCAAAGTTGCAATGGAATTAAAATCACTGTGACTATGCTTTTGATGCTTGGGGACAAGGAACTAGTGTGACGGTAACTAATGGTAAGTTAAACTAGCTTTTTTGTTGTTGTTGTTCTTTATACCGATTGTCTTTAATGATTTTGTGGGATTTCCCCCTATTTTCTGTTGTTTTTAAAATGATAAGTGGCGTAAACCTGCTATCTATTTCAAAATGTCCATGAATAACCCTTCACATGGGTGCTGTTGAAAAATCATCCATTCTCTATGCTAAATTAAATGTCTTATTCACAAATTCATCCAGAACATGCTTCTAAGAGGTTTTCAGATTGTTTATTGTTTAAAATATTAAGATATTACGGCATCAAATGACTCTACAGTAGAGTCATTGAAAATCCAGAGATTTTATACATCTCCAAATCTAAATAACAAAATCTGAAATCGTTTTGCCACTAGATAGATAGATAGATAGATAGATAGATAGATAGATAGATAGAGAGAGAGAGAGAGAGAGAGAGATAGATAGATAGATAGATAGATAATAGATGATAGATGGATGGATGGATGGATGGATGGATGGATGGATGGATGGATGGATGGATGATAGCTAGATAGATATTGTCTTAAGGCTAGGAACTCATGTACTTTTTTCCTTTAGTAATTTGATTCGTCCTGAGGAATTTTCTGTCTTCTAAAGATATTCAAGGTGTATTTTTGTTTGGAGCTACTGTAGTTTTGATCTAAGTCGCTTGTCATGGTCTGGAATGGGCAAAATAATCCTTAGGTTTTTGTACATGGTTTGAATTTAATTGTCTTGGCGTGACTACTTTTACTACTGGGGCAAAGGAACGATGGTCACCGTCACCTCAGGTATGACATTTTTCATTCTTTCTACCTCTTCCATCTTGCTATTAATTTGGATTTTTTCCCCCCCTTTTGGCTTCAATTCTCTAAATGATATTAAAATGTTATCTGTGTCACACTTAGAGCTCTTGAACCTAAATAATCTTAGTGGGGAGCCCATTCTGGGAACAGAGAGGGTGATCTACCCATTATTGTCTTTGCGTCACCATTCGCATTTTTGCTATTCCTTTAAAAAAAGGTAATTGATTCTGTAGACTGGGTTAAATATCTTATTTACAAATCCATGCGCCACATGAGTTCTAATAGGATTTCATATTATTCAGATTAAATCTATATTCAAATCCCAGTAAGGGTATGGCTAGCTGATGAGAGCTAATTAGCTCGAAATAGATCTATACTAGTCTCCCTTTATTTATTTATCAGTACAAATACAACACAAATATAAAAGGCAACATTAAAAATAAGAATATGGTTTTCTGCCTGCATGGTCTTCTGTGATGAAGCCGAAGGACAGAAAGAGGGAGTAGTGACCTTCCTCCCATATTTAGGCATACCAGGGGTTGTAACACAAATATATATATATATCTAAATTTAAACATTAAGGCATCACGTTTGTCCATTGCAACCCAAAATAAGCCACTTAAAGGATACTTTTCTTTGGAGGTTTATAAATTGAGTCCATTTTTTTCATGGTTGGCAAAGGACAATGTGATTCCTTATTAAGTTTTTGTACACGGCTTGTACTTGGTTGACTTGATGTGATGGCTTGGATTACTGGGGCAAAGGAACAATGGTCACAGTCAGCACAGGTATGATTTTTTCATTCTTTTTACCTCTTTCATCTGTTATTAATTTGGATTTTTTTCCCCCTTTTGGCTTTAATTCTCTAAAATTTTGTCTGTGGCACTCTTAGAATTTTGATCTGTAAGCCTTCATAGCAGAAAGAATGTTTTGAAAAGGGAGATGATGACCTTTTAATGAATGTCTTTGCCTCATTTTTTTTTGCTATTCCTGAAAAAAACTGATTCTCTAGCCTCAAAGATTTTATCCATCTCCAAATCTAAGTAACGAATCCCAGAATCATTTTGCCATTATATATATATATTCGTCTTAAGGTACTAAGAACCTCAGGGATTTTTTTTTCCCTTTAATAATTTGATTGGTCCTGAGCCACTTAGATATAATGTTTATCTTTTTAAACAATTCGAAGGGTATTTTGTGGGGCGCATCTGTAAAATAGGGCTTAGCCGCTTTTTCCACGGTCTGTAAAGAACGAGATAATTCCTCATTAAGTTTTTGTACATGGCTTGAATTTGGTTGACTTGATGTGACTACTTCGAGTACTGGGGTAAAGGAACATCGGTCGTAGTCACATCAGGTATGTTTTTATCATTTTTTCTACCTTATGTTACTAACTGTTCTGTTATTTGGAGTTTTTCCCCTCTTTTTCTTCCATTTTCAAAATGACATTTTGTCCGTGGCACTGTCAATGTTCGTAAATATAAGTAACCCTATTGGGAAGTGGATCCTGGAAACAGTGAGAGTTTTAATTAATATCTTTGCATGACTATTCATATTTTTGTTATTCCTTTTATTCCTTTATATATATCATTGTTTCTCTAGGCTCAGTTAAATTTCTTCTTTGTGAATCCATTCAGAACATGCTTCTTCTAATAGGATTTTAAAAGCAAATTGTTCTTCTGAATTTAGACACTAAGGGGTCAAAAAATTGAGTTCATTCTTTGCAGTCAAAAGTATAATTAGCAAAAGTGCCACCAAACATCCAAAGTTTTTATGCCGTCTCCAGATCTAGCAAAGTCTAGAAACTTTCTGCCACCATATAGATTTTTGTCACAAAGGAGGGATTTTTTTCCTTCAGTAATCTAATTAATCCCGAACAATTTATATGTAGTTTCTTATCATTTTAAACCATTCAAAAGTTATTTTTGTTTTGGACTTTTATAAATTGCTTTTTCACGGTCCGAAAAAGGACGAAATAATTCTTCATGAGGTTTTTGTACATGGTTTGGATTTGATTGACCTGATGTGACTACTTTGACATCTGGGGTAAAGGAACAAATGTCGTAGTCAGCACAGGTATGTTTTTATCATTCTTTCTATATATTTGTTATTCATTTGGAATTTTTTTCCTCCTTTTTTGTGCTTTCATTTTCTAAGGGATGTTAAAATTTTGTCTGTGGCACTGTTAAAAGTTCTGGGACATAAGCAGTTCCAGAATCTCATCCAAAAGACAGGGTAATTTCTTAATTTCAGGAAAATCGAGTCTAAATTAAAATAACCCAACAGCCCACTTGAAATTTGTACTTCGGCCAAATGGACAAAAAGTTGGTTATGAAGTTGCAAACATGCGATACGACTTTCCCCATAGTGGGGGAAAAAACCTGGATTTTTTAATGTTTCTCAGTCATTTTTAGGCTGACGTTTTAAATAGGTTTGAAGAGTAACTGCAGAATAAATGTTTCTTAGATAATTGTTTGATAATTTATGACTTCAAAGTAATTACCACTAGAGTCCGTTTACTGCCAAGTAAATATGCAAAAGAATTAATCTTTTTGGTTCATTTTCTCTCTATTTCTTGTTATCCTTTCCTTCAGTTTGTCTGTCTTTTCTTTTTTTCTTTCTTTCTTGTTCTGTTTATTGTGTAGCAGTTTGTATGTTCTCAAATTATATATATATATATATATATATATATATATATATATATATATATATATATATATATATATATTCATCATTTATAGTGACAGAAATTTAATATATTTTATATTATTTTTATATTTTTAATATAGTTCATATATTAATATTCTGTCAGGATAATTGGCAAATTAAGATTAAGGTTTGGCTTAACCAATAGTCAAACTTTTTGTATGATTAGTCCATGACTATTGTTCATTGTGACAACTGGTTTGACTATTGGGGAAAAGGAACCCCCGTCACCGTCACGACAGGTAAAAATTATTCTCCTTTCTTACGTTATTCTTTTTGTGAGTTTTTCTTCGTGATTTTAATGCAGTTTTCTTGGATTCACTAAAATCCATTCCAGGAAGAACCGAGTCTGTATAGCAAAAATAACATTACCCCTTTTCTCCTTTTCTTCGTCTACTCCTCTCTCTCTCTCTCTCCCTTTTCTCCTAAAATGACATTTTATCATTTCTGTGGCAGAGTTTTTTGAAAGAATTTAATAAGATTGTTGCGAACAAAATTGGGTTCTAAGTATTCTTCCCCCCCCCCCCAAATAGTTTGTGTGATCTGGAAATAGAGAAGGATGCGATCCTACTGAAATTTCATTAGATTTGTTCTAAATGATGAGAGGAAACCTCACAATTGTGACATGAAATTGGATTTACTCCATGTTTGACACGAACATTGGATTTACTTAATATTATTCCAGTCCAGTTCTCAGTGATTGTGAAGAGTTAAGTATATATTTCACAGTTATGTTAATGTGCAAGTCTCCACTGGGGACGAGGACCCTTAGTCACCGTTACCACAGGTAAATCTATTTTTTTTTCTAAATCGTATATATGTTTCTTATGTGTAAGAGGACTTTTATTAATTTGGAAGGATTTTGCCTCTGTTGAAGAAACCCACTCTTTCATTCTCTCACTGTTTTTAATTTCTGAGATACTTAAACCAAAGGATTAAAAATGTCACATATCCAGCTCTAGAAATGAAATAGTTTGTTTCTTCCTCTTTTCTTTTACTGTTTGCCTCAATTATTTCAATTTAAAATGGAATAGAACCTTAGATATATCATTTACGAAGCATAAATATGTCTCTCTATTGAATTGTTGCCTGTTTTTCTATTGACTCTCATTTCTATATCCTTTTGTCCTCTATTCTTTTAATTCTTCCATTCTTTATTTCTATTATTGTTATTATTATTAGTTTGCTGTGGAAAATGAAAAAAAAAAAGAGTCTTATGATTCTTTAAAAAGTTAAAGAAATGTCCTGTTGTTAGAACCTGTTTCATGCAACATATCGGATGATCAAATTTTTCTGCTGTAAATTGGGTAATTCTTAATGTATCTGAATTCTCTCTTCGGTTATTTTTTTTTTATTATACACTGTTATTATTTTATTTCCCGATCTTTAGAATTTATTGAGTGCCTTGTTCATTATGAGATTGATTTCTGGATCTGAATTAAGTTTAGGGGGGAATCCAGCACAGATTTCCCATTTGAATTAAGCAGGAGTAAAATGGTGAATTAATTGCCTTTGAACAGACTTAGGTGTGGAAAAGACAGAATAAAATGCTGGTTAGATAAGATAAAATAAAATAAAATAAAAAATCTGTATGATTTTTTTTTAAAAATAGAATGAATGTGTTTTTTTTGCAGTTGGGAGGGAGGGGGAGGATTGAAACTAAAATAGCCTGACAGAAAACAGAATATTCTGGGAGCAGGTGGTGATAGATTCGTTTCTCGGTTTTAGTATATTTTAAGACTCAAGTTTCATCTGAAAGAGTTTGGGGCTTCTGAAATAATTCTGGATGGCTGTAAATAGCCCTTAAGTGTTTCGAAAACAACACCTGGTGTTTTTCCCCCAGTCCTCTCCCTCCTCCCTTTTCCAAAAATAAATGTGATTGATCATGTTTTAATTTTAACAAGGGGAAAAAAATTAAGGTTTTTCCTTAGGCATTTGTTTTTTTTGCTGGCACCCTTTCCAGTTTCTGCCCATTTTTCTTCTAGAAACCACACACTAAAATGGTAAGGAAAAAAGCAGAATTATTTGTATGGATTCGGCTTTAATCATCACACATTTTTTTCCTTGTTTACTATGACAACCTCTTTTACTGAATTAATACGCCTTAACATTGTTTGATCACTTGATTATTATAGCCATTTATTTGAATGATGCTTTTGTTTTCTACCAGCGGAATATTTCTTCATAATTTTGCATTAAGGTTGTTATTGAACGGTGCATTGTTTTATTGTTATTATTTTAAAGAATTACTCATGAGGGAAATGACTGATTTGATTGGGGTGATTTTTTATTTTTTAGAAAAGAATGACTTTGTGGCATGAATCAGAATTGTTCTTTTTTTTTTTAGGGGGCAAATGTTTCTCCTAAAGTCACTAAGAAAGTTGTTTTTCAATTTTCTAATTGGGGAGCGGGGAAAACCACTATATTTATTTATGCTTTAAATTGGGATTGTTCTGTTCTTATCCTCTGTGGCAGAGTTTCCATTTATTTTATTTATTTGGTAGAGTACAATCATGACTGTTCTTTGAAATTTCCATCTTTCTTGTTCTGATTAATTTTAAGAAAGGACTGGTCGTTTTAGGAATTTTGTTTGAGAAAAGATGTTATTTTACTCGTCTTAGTTCATACGACATAGACCGCGGGAAACTTAGTACATGGTTAATTAGCATTCCTATTTAGTTAACATTGATTGTTTATGAAGTAGAAATGGTGGCATTAAAACCCCTCTAAGGGCGATATTTATTTAGAAGATTGGTCGATTGATTGTTGAATTGATTGATGGATTGGTAGACAGAGAATCTTTTCAGTGCAAAATTAGTAGCCCTCTACAGCATCTTAACTCCCAAACATCTGGGATGCCCTGAGTATCCCAGGATTTTGCCATCCAATGTCTTTCCCCTTTAAATAAAACTTTTGGAGTTTTAGGATAGCAAGCTAGACCCTTCTAGTGTCCCTAAAGCTTAGCCAGAAGAAGCTCTACAGATGCTGTGCGTGGTCTTCCCAACCCCTATAGCTTTAGCTATATCTGAGACAATAATATCTGGGGCTGGGGAGAATCTCTCTGAGTGTCCCTGAAACATGTTTTCTACTTTTGAAAAGATGTTTGGCTTCCTACTCAGCTATGCCTTTGAATGTAACTAGAAAAAGCCCTGGATTTCAGCAAGTTAGCCTGTTGGGGAGCTTCATATTTTTCAGCTCCAGGATAGCTCTAGCAATCCTCAACTAGAAAACAGCTGGAGAACCTTAAGCTGTAGCTTCGGAAAGGTGGAAGCAGCTCTCTCTTTTTTTTTTGGCTTTAGCCTCTTGGAACCCATCTCCTTAGCTTTCCTGATGGTCATCCAGAGCTGAGATCAGCTAAAACTAGGGGTGCTTTCTCCAAAACCAGCTATCTCTTTAGCTTCCCTGATGGTCAGCTAGAGTTGAGATCAAAGAGAACTCTGCTAAAGCTAGGAGTGCTTTCTCCAAAGCCAGCTTTCTCCTTAGCTTCCCTGATGGTCAGCTAGAGCTGAGATGACAGGACTCTCCAAAGCTAGGTACTCGCCTACAGCAAGCAAAAGGTTCAGCTAGGGGTATTTGGAGTGCTTTCTCCAAAACCAGCTTTCTCCATAGCCTTCCTAAAGGCCAGCTAAAGCTGAGATCAAAGGGATCTCCAAACCCAGGTGCTCGCCTAGATAAAAGCTAAAGCTAGCAGCGCTGTTCTCCAAAGCCAGCTTTCTCCGTAGCTTCCTTGAAGGCCACCTAGAGCTGAGATGACAGGACTCTCCAAAGCTAGGTTCTCACCTAGATAAAATGAAAGGTTCAGCTAAA
Organism: Natrix helvetica; assembly: GCF_964273705.1. Lineage (NCBI taxonomy): Eukaryota > Metazoa > Chordata > Lepidosauria > Squamata > Natricidae > Natrix > Natrix helvetica. The sequence continues at coordinate 4,717,565 of NC_138554.1, read as the reverse complement.
GCTAGGGGTGCTTTCTCCAAAGCCAGCTTTCTCCTTAGCTTCCCTGGTGGAGAGCTAGAGCTGAGATCGAAGGGATCTCCAACGCTAGGTGCTCGCCTACAGCAAGAAAAAGGTTCAGCTAGGGGTATTTGGAGTGCTTTCTCCAAAACCAGATTTCTCCGTAGTTTCCCTGAAGGTCAGCTAGAGCTGAGATCGAAGGGATCTCCAACGCTAGGTGCTCGCCTAGATGAAAGCTAAAGCTAGGAGTGCTTTCCCCAAAGCCAGCTTTCTCCTTAGCTTCCCTGATGGTCATCTAGAGCTGAGATCAAAGGGATCTCCAAAGATCCCTTCAGCTAAAGCTAGGAGCACTTTCTTCAAAACCAGCTTTCTCCTTAGCTTCCCTGACGGTCAGCTAGAGCTGAGATCGAAGGGATCTCCAAAGCCAGGTGCTCACCTAGATAAAAGCTAAAGCTAGGAGTGCTTTCTCCAAAGCCAGCTTTCTCCGTAGCTTCCCTGAAGGCCAGCTAGAGCTGAGCTCAAAGGGATCTCCAAAGCTAGATTCTCACCTAGATGAAATGAAAGGTTCAGCTAAAGCTAGGAGTGCTTTCTCCAAAGCCAGCTTTCTCCGTAGCTTCCCTGAAGGCCAGCTAGAGCTGAGCTCAAAGGGATCTCCAAAGCTAGATTCTCACCTAGATAAAATGAAAGGTTCAGCTAAAGCTAGGAGTGCTTTCTCCAAAGCCAGCTTTCTCCGTAGCTTCCCTGAAGGCCAGCTAGAGCTGAGCTCAAAGGGATCTCCAAAGCTAGATTCTCACCTAGATAAAATGAAAGGTTCAGCTAAAGCTAGGAGTGCTTTCTCCAAAGCCAGCTTTCTCCGTAGCTTCCCTGGTGGAGAGCTAGAGCTGAGATGACAGGACTCTCCAAAGCTAGGTTCTCACCTAGATGAAATGAAAGGTTCAGCTAAAGCTAGGAGTGCTTTCTCCAAAGCCAGCTTTCTCCTTAGCTTCCCTGGTGGAGAGCTAGAGCTGAGATTGAAGGGATCTCCAATGCTAGGTGCTCGCCTACAGCAAGAAAAAGGTTCAGCTAGGGGTATTTGGAGTGCTTTCTCCAAAACCAGATTTCTCCGTAGTTTCCCTGAAGGTCAGCTAGAGCTGAGATCGAAGGGATCTCCAATGCTAGATGCTCGCCTAGATGAAAGCTAAAGCTAGGAGTGCTTTCTCCAAAGACAGCTTTCTCCTTAGCTTCCCTGATGGTCAGCTAGAGCTGAGATCAAAGGGATCTCCAAAGATCCCTTCAGCTAAAGCTAGGAGCTCTTTCTCCAAAGCCAGCTTTCTCCTTAGCTTCCCTGATGGTCAACTAGAGCTGAGATCGAAGGGATCTCCAAAACTAGGTGCTTGCCTAGAGCAAACGAAAGCTAGGGGTATTTGGAGCGCTTTCTCCAAAACCAGATTTCTCTGTAGCTTCCCTGAAGGCCATCTAGAGCTGAGATTGAAGGGATTTCCAAAGCAGGGGCTCACCTACATAAAAGCTAAAGGTAGCAGCGCTTTTCTCCAAAATCAGCTGTGTCGGTTTTGGCGAAATCAGTGCTGACTCTCATCAAATGCCCCGCATTGGTAGCTCAAGCTCTTCCAAGCTCCTAGCATTTGCCCAGCTTATTAAATACTGAGCAAGCATGCTAGCTTTCCTAGCCATAATATTTTTTTACAGCAATAGCTAGGGATCACCAGCCATCATAAGATGCCTTTCTGCAGCCCCCTTACCCTCCACTGAAAGACAGCTTGATAAAAACTAGGTACCAGCAACCCTCCTCCTTCCCTGAATCCCACAGTATGGCTAGGCGCTCATTCGTATTGTACGTGCAAAAGGCAGAGAGGTATGTACAGTCAAGCTTAGGGCTTAGCTATGGACCAGATGAATGCTTTTCCTCCTTCGCTCTGGGATGGAATTCTCAGAAACCGGTCCCTGAGCTAGGAGCATATAGTTACTAAGCTTTCGAAAAAAACCTACAGAGATGGCCTCTCTTTCAAGCTAAGAGATCGGCCAGGTCAAAGCTGCTTCGTTCCTCTACTGAGAATTGGTTTGAGCAATCACAGGGCGATTTCTCTGTAGCTTCTCCGAAAGCTTGTGTTAGGTTTGGGAGCATGCACCTGAAATTTACTGCCGGGGTTAGCTGGGATTAGGGGTGCTAGGAAAGCCATAAATCTTTCGTACTGATCCCAGTGCTAGCTAGGAGGAATAGCACAAGCTGAGTTAATAGCTAAGACTATTCCATAGCTGGGAGAACCCTTGAGAGCAGAGAGAAGCTTGGGAGGGAAACACTAGCTTTCTGTGAAACCCGCCACTCAACGGGGAGATCTTGTCAATCAATCTTTCAACTGCAGAGGTAGCAAGGGTGGTAGTGGTAGCTAGCCCCCCCAAAAAAACCTGGAAGGGTTCCCCATTTAGTGGTGGGTTTAATCGTCGGTGGTTAAGACGTTGAGCTTGTCGATCAGAAGGTAGGCAGTTCAGCGGTTTGAATCCCTAGTGCCACGTAATTGAGTGAGCTCCCGTTACTTGTCCCAGCTTCTGCCAACCTAGCAGTTTGAAAGCACGTAAAAAAACGCATGTAGAAAAATAGGGACCACCTTTGGTGGGAAGGGAACAGCATTCCGTGTGCCTTTGGCATTTAGTCATGCTGGCCACATGACCACAGAAATGTCTCTGGACAGTGCTGGCTTTTTGGCTTTGAAACGGAGATGAGCACCACCCCTTAGAGTCGGGAATGACTAGCACATGTGTGTGAGGGGAACCTTTACCTTAATCAGGATGGGGAACGCTTGAGCCATTGTGTAGAAATTCTAAAGCTCGCCCGTCGGCTTGGAAAGCTGCAAGCTTTCTAAAGCTGCCATTTTGGGAGAAATTGAACTGGGGTTGCCTAGCCAGCTTACCGCTTTGCCCCCAAAACAGCTCAGCTGTTTAATCTTGGGGCTCAGCTGGTTCCCGAGCGATTTAGGTCTCTGCAAATTCTAGGAATTACTCCAAGCGAGTCCCTTAGCTAAAAGGTGGATGATTGTTCTCAAATTTTTAGAGAAGAAGGAGGAAGCAGAGGTTGACTTCACAAAGTTTAGCGGTCAAGTAAAACCCTTAGAAGCCCAAGATCAGTTTGACTTGTTTATTGTTAACTTGGGTTACGGTTTATTTGCTTTTTACAAGCTCAGCCTGTAGTACAGATTCAGTCTGGTTGTTTTATGATTCAGTGTATTGTGCAAAATCGCAACCTGCTCGTTTTGTGATAGCGGCCAGAAGGTCAGCTGAGGGACACCATTCCAACTTGTGGCATGGAGAAGGTTGAGAAGGATGGACCCCATGGCCAAGCTTAGTAGGAAAGTCCTTCCTTTCCCGAAGTTGGAAAGCTTTCAGAAAAAGCTTTGAAGCTCCAAGAGCCTTTCTCCCTACTCTAAAACGTGTGGCTGTTCTAGGGAGATAACTCTATAGCTTTGAAAATCAGGTTAATTCCACAATCTGCTCGTTTTGGGATAGTGGCCAGAGGGACAGCTGAGGGACACCATGCCCAGCTTGTGGCATGGAGAAGGTTGAGAGAGGATGCCATTTCTCTGGACCACATGGCCAGGCTTAGTAGGAGAGTCCTTGCTTTCCAGAAGTTGGAAAGCTTTCAGAAAAAGCTCTGAAGAGCTTTTCTCCCTACTCTAAAACTCGTGGCTGTTCTAGGAGATAACTCTATAGCTTTGGGGGGGGGGGAAGAGAGCTAATTGCTCCCAAATCTCCCTGAAGCCATAGAGTTTGCAAGCTGCCTGCGAGACTCTTAGCTTAGACATCCCAACGTTGGGGGGAAAGCAGTGAGCATTTTTTCCTGCCTCTCCTTCCTTTATTGAGGTGTAGTATCCCACTTGGATATGTGCAACCCTTTGCGTTAAACTTTGAGGTTGCACCTCATGTTTTCTCACGCTGCTCCAAGGCTCTGGTTGGAGAAATGGTTTGTGAGGGCTGGGTAAAATACAGCCAGCTTCCCAGCTTTCTAAAAATCAAGAGCCTAGATAGGAGAATGATAAAGTTACCCGCTGTATCTTGGATTCAGCAGCAGAGTAGAGTTGTATGAATTATGGAGAGGGACTTTGGGGAAATAGCTACCTTTACTCAGCTAGATAAATGATTTGACTTGATCGATTACACCTGGGCTTTAGAAGAAGTCAGGAGGCCAAGAGAAAATGGACAGGAAAGGAGGAAAGAAGGAAAAAAGATTTACTAGTAGAATAAAATGAAATATGTTAATATTGCCAATGATACATAGTTAATATGATGTGAGGGGAATAGATTAATGCTTTTCATTGTGGATAATTAACTAAGCGACGTGTGTACTATACAACATTAAATCTGAGGATAAAGCTTCTCTACAGTAAAAACTGAATAATAGATGAAAATGAAATGTTAAATGTGGTTAATTTGGAGGGGCAAATAATGATACCGTTGAACCTACTAAGAAGAAATTAAACTTAAGATGGAAAATATGGAAAGAAAACAATATGGCTGAAATGGGAAATGGAAAGATGATGTAAAATGAACTATGCATACGGGAAGATGTTCAGAGGGAAACCCCGGGCAACAATTTGTTTATAAAATAAGTTAAAATATGTAACAAAAAATTAAATTTGTTTCCCCCCCAAAAAAGAGAAGTCAGGAGAAAGCAGCTAAGTTCTCCCCGCCTGGCCTCCTGGAATAGGGTTACTTGACCTCATCCACTTTCCTCATGCAGCTAAGGAATTCTAGAAGTTGAAGTCCAACTATCTTAAGGTGGATGAGCTTGACAAACCCTGTTCTAGAAAGTCACTACTCATCAGCTCAAGCTTTGGGTGGGCAGGGTACGATGATTTTGCCAGGGTCTAGCGTTCAGTTGTAAATTGTATGGTTTTCTTCTGCACTACGGTGCCAGAGAGCAGTTGGGGACTTTCCTTCTGAAATGCGACAGAGATAGGAAGTGTGAAATGTTCTAGCAGTAAGTCAGCTGCAGAAAAGGCAAAATGACAGAGTTGGAAGGGACCTTGGAGGTCTTCTAATCCAACCCCAATAAGCTGAGCTTCCAATAAATCAGAGAAGCAGCTGCTGAGTTGGTTATTTTAATAACTGTTATTTTAAGGTACCGTCAGATTCAGGCCGAGACAAATTTTCCCCTCCTGATTTTGACGCACAAAGTATTCTTTAAAAAAAAACAGAACTAGATCAGTTTGGATTGGGATGGAGGATGAAAGGCTCACCTTTGGAGAGGGAGTAGAATCATTTTTCATTCTGGTCACTGTGAAAGTTTTAGCCCTGCTTGTTCTCCATATTTAAAGGAGAAGCAGGAACTGAGTCTCATGGACTGTGCTTTGATTCTGTAAAACCAAAGAAGAGAGAGACCCAGGAAGAGGCTTGGGAAAAGTAACTGCTTTTATTTGTACAAAGAAGAATTGGGTAGACCATTCCACAACATGCAGTTAAAGGTCACACCTTAGGGAAGATATGGCATCTTTTTATACCTTTGGAGGCATCTGCTTAGTACCCAATTCTGGCCCCCTGGCCCATGCCTTCCTTGTAGCCCTGCTTTGGCTGAGCAGCAAGGAACAGTGGAGGCTGAGTGCTTAGCAGTACAGGTATTTGCCTGATGTAACCCTGCCAGGCCATAACTGCCCCAGGCACTGAGTTGCCCACAAAATCAAGATAACAGGAGTTAGATCACTGGTAGAAGCAAATGGAGGAGGCAATTCTCATTCTTGCAGGAGCAAAGCAATTCTTACAGAAGTGAAATAGCAAGTTGTTATCATGTCCCGGTAATTCTACCCATTCTACTATTGCTATGTCCCTTCAGTAGAAGACATCTGGTAAATATCTGAATCAGTTTGGTGTAGCAAGTAAGTTGCTGGTCTAGAAACCGGAACGTTGTGAGTTTTAGGTCATTCTTGGGCATGAAAGTTGGCTGGGTGGACTTTGCATTGATCACTCGTTGTTGTCATGGGGGAAATAGGAGGTGGGAGAATGAGGCACATTTACTACACTGTTGTGTGATGTACCTGTTTCTAAGCAAGAAATCAGGAGAGTTGAGAGAATTGGAGCCTAAAACATAGCTTTTAAGAATCAAAAGAGAGATCTCCCCTTAGACAGGGGGATCAGAAACTTTTTCTGAAGTTCTCTAAGGTTCTGTGGGAATATCCTTGAGAGAGGGGGGAGGACAAAGGGGAAAGGGAGGCAGAATGAGGAAGGCAATGGTCAACTAAGAGACATCTCAGCCCACAGAAAAGTGGGTGGAAAGTCTCTCAGAAGAGACCCTCCCTCATTCCCTAGAAACTAAAGGAAGGAGGGGGACTTACACGATTCTGTTACAGTAAAAGTAGTATTAGAACTCATGATACTGGTTTCTGGGCTACTTCAAACAGTTGACACCCAAAAGGGAGGGGTGTGTGTGTGTGTTTGTGTGTTTGTGTGCGTAGAGCAAGAAAACAGAGTTTACTCTTTTAGTAGCTAACCAAAAGAGAGCACTCAACTGGTAAAGAAAGGGGAGCCAAGTAGAATATCCAGTTTGAGCAAATTGTTGGCTTTCATTTACCTGGATGACCAAGATAACTTTGGCAACAAGGTTTCAGAGAAAAGTTTGAGATCTGCTTCCATCTTTTGGAGAAGAAATGCTTTGATTACTTTCAAATCTCAGCGTGTGGCCCGAAGGAGATTAAAATTTTGCTTCTCGTTTTCTTCCCTAGACTCGGAAATATTTTGTCAGTTCGTCTGTGACCTCTGAGTAAATGCTATTTTACAAAACGTTCTTAAGGATTCCGTCTTTCCGGCACTATGGGGGGAATATGCGGGTGGGGGGGTGTTCACCATTGTTGTTTTCATGAATCTGAAAATTTATCTCCTTGGAAGGAGATTCCAATCCTGTTTAGAATCCGTCCAGTTTGCGGCAATAAGAATACAAAATATTTCCTCCGCGAAGGAGATGGACGGTTTCTAAATATGAGTTTCTAAATAGATAAACTTTCCCAAGGTTGCTCTCTATAGGGATTCCTATAATAATCCTGGGGAAGTGGTCCCATTGATTGAAATCTCCTATGACAAAGCCTGGCAAGCCACGAATCTCAGGCTATGGGCAGCTAACCGGTAAAACGTTCGCACCTCCGTTCATACTTCCTAACCCTCCTATCTCAGCTCACACACAGGATGATCAGTTGAAGGAGGGATCCATATGAACGGTTAGAACTGGTTAGGGATCAAGTGAGGCAAAACTTCAGCCTGGAAGCTTGCCTCTAACTTGAATCTATCCATGGAACCACGACACGCACTCCGCAGAACCTGGTTGAATCGAGGAACACTTACACGGATAGTTGTTCGTCTTCTCTTCCTTTCCCAGCAAAAGCAAGACTTGCTTCCTTTCGTGCGCTCAATCCCAGCTGAGCGTGTAACCGCTTCAACACCCGCCATCCTTTTTTTCTTCTCCCTCAGAATCCCCAAAGGCCCCTTCTCTTTTCCCACTCATCCCATCCGGGGACAACTCAGGCGCTCAAGACATCACCATCGGATGCCTCGCCAAGAATTTCCTGCCAGATTCCATCACTTTCTCCTGGAATGATACAAACCATCAGAGTATCAGCAGCCAGAACTACGTGAAATTTCCATCGATCTTGTCCGGTGGGACGTACACCACAGCGTCTCAGGCTAAAGTCCCCCGGGCTGCGTGGGAAAGATATGAAAAGTTCTATTGCCAAGCCGATCACCCCAAGGGCAAGCCAACGATCCCAGTTGTTCGACAATGTAAGTGAAATTCCTTTACTCCATCAGCCATGCCACCCACCAACACGTAGGGTACTTTCATGAGGCAGCCAATCAGAGGACATTAGAAGCTAGAGACAACACAGGCTTGTAGAAAAGTTAGCCTGCCTCCTAAATCACTAGAACCTGCCGTATTTTTCCGAGTATAAGACGCACCTTTTTCCCCTCAAAAAAAGAGGGTGAAAACTTGGGTGTGTCCTATACACTGAATGTAGCATTTTTTGACCTACCGAAACCCCACCCACTTTGCAAAAACGGATGTGCACAAGGTTTAGGAGGCTTGCAAAGTGCTCCTGGGGGCTGAGGAGGGCAAAAACAAGCAAAAAACTCATGGTGTGTCTTATACTCCAGTGCATCTTATAGTCTGAAAAATATGGCAATTTCCTTTGCTTAACCCAACGGATAATTAACACAGTCTCATTCAAACCTGACATTTTCTACCTGGGTGATTATTTCTTTGGAATGATAGGCACACTGAGATACTTTCATTTCCCTTGAAAAGCCCACATTCTGACTATAGAGGGCGTGGCTTCTTCTTGGCCATGGTAAATGAGTTCTCTGAATATGCTCCTCAGGGCCCTGTTTTGTGCTCTGGGGGATGAGCCTGAGGTCTGGGGTTAAACCCCACTCATTCTCATTTCCCTAGATCCCTATTTCTGAGACATTTCGGTAGATACAGATGTGTTTCTCATTTATCAAAGGCCAGCAGATCACTTAGTTTAGCTAGTTGGTGTTCTTGATAGAACTGAACATGTAAGTCCCTCAACATTACTGCCCCTTCTGAATCTTCATTTACATTATGCTTTGAAGGTATTGAAGTTCCTTGACCCAATTGTCATTGTTTTTTTTTCTTGCAATGCTCCAGATGTGCCACCATTAACGGAGCCTGGGATGCTCATCCGGGCACCAATTGTTAAGGCCTTTTCCAGTAGCTACCTAAATTCCACTGTTACCTGTGAAGTTAGTAACCTCTGCTCCCCAAACATTGAGCTCCGTTGGCTTAAGGAGCAACGAGAAATCACCACCGGCATCACCACCAGCAAACCCGTCCCGAATAGCCATGGGGGATACACCATTTGGAGCAAACTTGTCATCACCAAGGAAGACTGGCTTTCTGAAAAGAAGTTCACCTGTGACGTGAAAAGCAGGACCTTCAACCGTTCGGAGACCTTCAGCGTGCTATCTTTCGGCAAAGGTAAGTAGAATCTTCTTCAAGAATCAGAGCAAGGTGGCCAGTTATGGGATAACTCTTTCCTCAAATGCTCCTTTAGATGAAACACTGAGTTGTTTAGTTGGGGGGGGGAGTGTCTGCTGCCAAGCTTTGTACATACACATCCACCCCACATTCTATACCTACTTTGGTTCACCGGGGACCAATGCCTCTGAGAGCATCCATTAATTCAGTAAACGATACTGTGTTTTCCCAAAAATAAGACAGGGTCTTATTTTCTTTTCACCCCCTGAAATAAGCGCTTGCCCATATTGGGGGGGTCTTATTATTTTTGGGGTGCAGGAGGCCCCTCGGCCCTTGGGCTGCTGATCAGCTGATCCAGAGAGGGCCAGAAGTTCTGTCTCTGTTTTTGGCACATTTTTGCCAGTCCTAGTGTTTCTGGTCCTGCTGCTCTTTTTGCGGCTGCCACTAAGAGAAGTGTAGCTAGGATTTGCGGGAGTGGCCTCCTCAAGGCTGTTCCATGTGGATGGCAGGTGCACGTGGGGCACATGGGTTATGTTCCCCCCTTTTCCCTCCAAGAAATGGCGTGGACCAGCTGCACATGCATTTAAATATTTTACGGGATGGCTTATTTTGGCGCATGTGCTGAAAATCCCGATTGGGCTTATTATTCGGGGAGGTCTTATTTTGGGAAAAACAAGGTATATTCACCTGTAAAGGAGAATATTTGTAGCTCAGGGTTGAAATGGAAGACGTCCTTGGTGATATCTGAGCTAGCTTGTTTTCTTGCAGACGTTTCATGAGCCAAAGTAGGTAACCTCATCAATGCTCGAAGGGAGTGGGGTTTGCACGGCTGATGTTACTTCCTTCTGCAAACAAACAAGCTCACAGATCCCTGAGAAACCAACACACGCACCTCTGTTTTGATGTCAATGCAGAGAATTCTCTTTTCTCTGAAGTGCCCTAGTTAGAATTTGAACAAAGAAAACACATGCTCCTTATTAATAAATGGCTAGGAAAAACAGAATATCCGTCAGGGTTCCAAGTAGCATCCAAAAGTCAATCAGAGTCCAAGGCAAAGTATTGCTCAAAGTTCTAATTTATTAAGAGAGCCATGTTGACACATCTGGGAAAACCCGAATGTGAAAGCTTCCAGGTTTTCCCCACCCAGTTGAAAGTTCAAGATCTTGCCCCCCACACCCACAAGTTCATCCCATGGTCCCATCTCCCACTGCCATGCTGGCAGCTTCCACCCATCCAATTCCCGTCAGGTGCAGAGACAAAGGATGACCTTGGCTTTCTAGAAAGAATTTTGTTTTGGCTATACAGTAAATAACTCCGTACAATCCCCCCCTCCCATTTTCCCACAATAGAAAAGACATAGTAGAATAATGGAAAATGTGGCAGGCCAAAGATCCAAAAGAAAGATGGCCGCAGGCCTGACAATATCGTATATAGCTACCTAATGTTAATGTTCCTATTTCAAAGTTCACCATTGAGATTGAGATTTTTTTTAAAAAAGTCTCTACCATGACAGATTCTGAAAACCCCATCAAAGCTCTCAGAGATAAATCCAAAGAGATCATCTGTATATTTCTGAAAGATGCATAGGGACAGGTCCCTGATACAATTTTATTCCCCCCCACCTAATTGTACGTGATTAATGGACCACCCACTGCATTACATTAATCAAATTGTTAGCTACTTATTCAACACATTTTAATAATCAGAAGGCAGCAGTCACAACATACGCAGCTCCACAATATGCTTGTCATTAAATATGGGAAAAGTAGAGAAAAACTTGTACAATTTACTGGTTTATTGTACAATGGAACCATGTTCTTAATTTTGCTTTGATATTCCCCAGACCCCCCTGACTGTTCAGAAGTTACTGTGGAAACCATCCCCCCATCTTTTGCTGACATGTTCCTGACCAACTCAGCCAACCTGACTTGCAGGATCTCCAATATCCCCCCTGGTTCGGACTATTTGAAATTGAATGTCACCTGGACCCGAGCCTCAGACAACAAGCAACTACACACGGTGATGACCAACTTCGTAGAGCAGCCCAATGATTTTTACTACGTCGATGCGATAGCCACCGTGTGTGCAACCGAGTGGAACGAGAAGGAAAGATATACCTGCAAAGTGACATTTGAAGACGTACTTGTCAAGCCAGTAGAAAAATCCCTGCAGAAGGAGAGTGGTAAGTTTCTCGTTGCGTTGATCCATGAAAAGCATTATGGGGGGGGGGCAGGGGGAGGTCCCACATTCCAGGAGGTTTCCAGATAAATGAGATTAACCTCGTGGATATAGTAGAACCAGAATCCTTAGTACATCCTTCAGGGTACCCCCAAATTGACCTTCTCCAGTTGCCTGGATTGACATCCCCATGAATGCTATTCTTGATCTGATTTTGGTGACTCCTCCTTAACTCCCGTCAAGTACATGTCACGAGTCACCAGTTTCCACATCCATGGTGATCTACAAACATCTTTTTTTTTCCCCAATTCCACTCTTCTTGTATGGAGAGAAAGCACCTTCTCACCTTCCCCTAGGAAAAAGTTTGTGTACAACCTGAGACTATTCAGATTGACAGACAGCACAAATGTAATTTTTCTCAGGCTGCATTGATCTTGATTGGTACCTTTAAACACATAGGCAGAATGATCAAAGGGGTGCCTTGGCTTTTAATTCTGGCCTCATTATTCCACAGGATTTTTTTTCTCCTTTCTCTGGTCTACCCTAAGTAGACCTGGCTTCTTTCGGCCAAGTGTGAACCGTCAACCTTTAAGCCAATCAACTAATCTTTGTCCTATGACAAAGAGAAATGCCTTTATGCATTTAAGAGTGGTATCACCTAGAAGCAGCTACAGTTAAATAGGATCATGGTCTTTCAATGACTCCATGCGGTGGCTCAGTGGCTAAAGACGCTGAGCTTGTCGGTCAGCAGTTTGGCGGTTCAAATCCCAAGCGCCGCGTAATGGAGTGAGCTCCCGTGACTTGTCCCAGCTTCTGCCAACCTAGCAGTTCGAAAGCACGTAAAAATGCGAGTAGAAAAATAGGAACCACCTTTGGTGGGAAGGGAACAGCGTTCTGTGTGGCTTCGGCATTTAGTCATGCCAGCCACATGAGCACAGAGACATCTTCGGACAGCGCTGGCTCTTCGGATTTTAAATGGAGATGAGCACCGCCCCCTAGAGTCGGGAACATATGTGTGAGGGGAACCTTTACCTTTAATCCCTTACGGGGTGGAGCCTGGGCAACTGAATTGAGCTAGCAGAGTGTTTTAACTGGCCGGATGCCCTTCCTGTCACCAGTGCAGGACAGTGCAGTACAATTAAACACGATGATGTCTACTAAATACACGTCTGCGAATGTATCCTCACCCTTTTTCCTTTTCCCATTATTTAGTTGGCGAACTCAAAGCTCCTTTGGTCTACGTCCTTTCACCTTCAATAGAAGAGCTGAATTTGCGGGAAAAAGTTACCCTCACCTGCCTCATCAAACACTTCAATCCTGGCAACATATTTGTGCGTTGGCTCCAGAATGAACAGCCAGTCAGCGAATCAACATACTTCACCAGCAAACCCATAGCAGAGTCCAAAATATCATCCACAGAGCATTTTGCCTACAGCATGTTGAGCGTCAACGAGCAAGAGTGGAGCGCGGGAGATTCCTTCACTTGCGTGGTGGGACATGAAGCCTTGCCCTTCCAGTCAATTCAGAAGACGATAAACAAGAACACGGGTAAACCATCCATTGTCAACGTCTCCTTAGTCCTCTCTGACGCTTCCAGCCCCTGCTACTAATGGTCAACCTCATTTCTTTTGAGAAACCTTCGTTGGCTCTATCTCCCACCCGCCTCTGTTTTCTTCTGCTTCGTTACTGAGACTTCGAATGGAAAGTCCTCAGTGATGAAGGCAGGTCTCTTAAGGAAGGATGTGTCAGCCTTAAACCCAACATCTGGCCACCTCTTTCTGAAGGAATTAAATATTTTGCAATAAAGTATTTTTTCTCAAAACAAAACAAAAAACAAAAGCTGGCTCTTTGTGAGAAATTGTGACGACGCACAAGCTAATACTGAAAATTCTGACTTCCTCGGGCTCCTTCATCTTTTCACATTTATTCCTTCGGGCAATAACTCCTCTACTTCATCTCCTTCTATGGCATTAACGGTCCACTTGTTGTAAGTGGTGCTACTTCTACCCTATTTTCCCACAAATAAGACCTCCCCAGATAATAAGCCCGATCAGGCTTTGAGTGTATGCACTAAAATATGCCCTTCCCCTAAAATAAGCCCTCCCCAAAAATATTGCAACACTGCAGCAGCCATGAGGTGACCACGCTCGCCACCTTCTGCACCTCAAAATTAATAAGACCTCCCCAAAAATAAGGCCAAGCGCTTATTTGGGGGGTCAAAAGCAAATAAGTCCCTGTCTTATTTCCAGGAAAACACATATCAAAGTGGAGAAAAGCTATTTTAGAAAGCTGGCGGACAGCTTCCCTTTTCCGTACTGTCGTCCATTATCCACTCCCCACATCAATGTCCAATTTGGGGTGATTCGTCTTTTCATATCATACCATTCTTAGAGGCACATCCTCGGACCATTCACTTCTCTTTAATTTGTTTGACATGCAAGGCGATGTCTCAAACATTGGGTGTTTGTCAGAAGTTATTACATCCTTTGTACAAGACAAAGAAGTTCTTAAGAAAGAGTTTTATGAAACACATTAAAATAACACCCCAATAGATCTTTAAACAGAGCATAGGAGCTTGATCGCCTCAATAGGAACACAACTAAATACCCTGTTTCCCTGACAAATAAGACCTCCCCGGATGATAAACCCAATTGGGCTTTTGAGCGCATGCGCTAAAATAAACCCTCCCCTGAAAATAAGCCCTCCCTGAAAATATTGCAACACAGCAGCAGCCATGAGGTGACCACGCTCGCCGCCTCCTGCACCTCAAAAATCACAAGACCTCCCCGAAAATAAGGCCAAGCGCTTATTTTGAGGGTCAAAAGAAAATAAGAGCCTGTCTTATTTTCGGGGAAACGGGATAAATGTTGAATGCTCTATCGTGCATCTTAGGCTTCACTCAGTTAACACAGTTCCAGTTCCGAACAATTTCTTTCAGTTCTAAGTGAAGTAAAAACTGTAAACACCAATACAACAAAGAGGATACACAAGCCAAAACATCTTGGTTAAACAACACAAAACAAGTGCTTCTCTGGAGACTCATCCTACATGCAATCGTCAAAGAGCAAACGCACAACATCGTAACGATGGTGTTGTTTTGAAAATAGGGGGGGGTGACCTTTGAGGTTTTGCTGCAAAATAATCTAGTCCATGTCAACAACTTTCAGCACACAGATGATGTTGTTCTATAAAAAGAGAAATAATGCTTTAAAAAAAAGCCGCCATGGTTTGATTCATTGTGAATGTTTATCATCATGAAAATAAGGGACACAGTGGCTCAGTGGCTAAGACGCTGAGCTTGTCAATCAGAGAGGTCGGCAGTTCGACGGTTCGAATCCCTAGCATTGTGTAACGGAGTGAGCTCCGGTTACTTGTCCCGGCTTCTGGCAACCCAGCAGGTTCGAAAGCATGTAAAAATGCAAGTAGAAAAATAGGGACAACCTTTGGTGGGAAGGGAACAGCGTTCCGTGCGCCTTTGAAGGCATTTAGTCATGCCAGCCACATGACCACGGAGACGTCTTCGGACAGCGCTAGCTCTTCGGTTTTGAAACGGAGATGAGCACTGCCCCCTAGAGTCAGGAACGACTAGCGTATATATGCAAGGGGAACTTTTACCTTTATCTTAATCTAGTCCATATCAACAATTCTCAGCACACAGATGTTCTTCTATAAAAAGAGAAATGTGGTTTTAAAAGAAAGCCACCGTTATTTGATTGATCGTGAATGTTTATCATCATGAAAATAATTTAGACGATCAAATACCTAGAACTTCAGGACAATGAAAGGTTATCCCGAGCATTAAAATGAGATCGAAAATTGAGGGTTGAAAATCCACGCCGTTTAATTAAATTATCCAAGGAACCCCCCAACTAATTAACAAATCGCAAACATTTATGAGCACACCCCTTGATTGGGTTAACCAAATTGAACATTCCAGGGTTCTTAAGAAAATTGATTACTTTGTCTGGACAAGAGAGGAGATGAAATGTACCCAAATTGACTTGGTGTTTTTTTTAAATAAAAAATAAAAAAATATAAATAGTTTATACATTAAACAGATCTACAATCAGCTGATTAACTTTTCCATACACCCTGAAAATTAGCCATTGAATTTTTATTCCTTGTCCACATGCTTTGCATTGACAATAAAGGTTGGGTTTAATTTGATCATTTAAGAAAACCCCATCACTCTGACATTCTTAATTTTAAAAAGTATAATTTCCCCCTTTTTTAGTTTTTTGAGCGAATGGACTTTAGAGCCCAAGGTTTTCATGGTGGGCCACCATCAACTTTACTCTTGCAAGCAGGTAAATGCTTCAAAACATTTGATGACTCCCGTGAAGCAAATCCAACCAGCATACACTTCAAATTGACGCCTTTCTGAGGTACTCTTGAGGTCCCTTCGGGGAGAAGGGGTGGTCTATAAATTCAATAAAATTCAAATTCAATTCCCTTCAAAATACTCCAGACAAATTCTTAGCTGTGAGTTTTAAGAGTCCTAAAATGGCCACCAGGCCAGAAAAAGGCCAAACAATTGTTCCTTCTCCTCAAAGAACAGAATAAGGAGAAGGAGTTGATGCCCCCATCCATTCCCTGAATGCTCTTTCTTTTATCCCAACATATGACAAAGAATATTGACAATAATATAACCGAGGAAAACTATTTCATCTGTATTTCACGAGGATGTACTCAAGGGAAGATAGATAAGTATTTGATGCTGCTATCGCCTGTCCCATCTGTCCTATATTCACCATAGTTTCTCAGGAATGTTAAGCTATGAGTTCATCAACCACAGCACTTGAAAGGACAAAATTCATCCTCACCCTCATCTTATGGCCAAATACAGGGCATGTTGTTGTTGTTAGTTGCAAAGTCATGTCCGAACCCATTGCAACCCCATAGACAACGTTCCTCCAGGCCTTCCTGTCCTCTACCATCCCCTGGAGTCCATTTAAGTTCACGCTAACTGCTTCAGTGACTCCATCCAGCCACCTCATTCTCTGTCATCCCCTTCTTCTTTTGCCCTCCATCTTTCCCAGCATGAGGCTCTTCTCCCGGGAGTCCTTCTTTCTCATTAGATGGCCAAACCATTTGAGTTTCCTCTTCAGGATCTGGCCTCCTAAAGAGCAGTCAGGGTTGATCTCCTCTAGAACTGACCGGTTGGATCGCCTTGCAATCCAAGGGACTTGCAGGAGTCTTCTCCAGCACCAGAGTTTCAAAGGCCTCCATTCTTTGGCACTCAGCCTTTCTCATGGTCCAACCTTCACACCATACATTGCAACTGGGAAATCCATAACCAATACTTGGCATCTTAAACTCAAAATCACAATAGGGAGGCCAGGCAATTTGAACTCCCAATAGCTTTGTATAAATGGTAGTTCCTGTAGGGTACTTGTGGCTCTGACTTAGTTACCTAATTGCCCTGTTGTAGCTCATTTTACAGAATAACAGAGTTGTAAGGGACCTTGGAGATCTTCTAGTCCAACCCCTAGAAAACTCGATACCATTTCAGGAAAATGTTGTCCCATCTCTTCTTAAAAACCTTTCTGGAGGCAAGATGTGCCACTGATTAATTGTTCGAACTGCCAAGATTGATTTCAGGTAGCACACAAATAATATCCCTTTGTACTCAAGGAAACGTCTTCTACTACTACTTCATTTAATATTGTGAAACAGGAATTCAGAATGTACCAATTTGCTCCTACATTGGCATTCGCCCATCCGGTTGGATGAAATAAAACAGGGCAATCTGATGGGAAGGGTAGAAAGCTGACTTTAAATATTGTAAACCACAAATTCAGTTCTAACAAGCCACAAAACTGACCAGAGACTTTTGACCAAAACCACTATCCCTTTCTTTACGATTAGACGGATTGCAACTTCTTTGAAAAACTTCAAATTCATTTCAAATGAATGGCACATATTTTTTAAAAACAACAAAACCGTCCTTTCCAAGGACATCCAAAGAAGGAGACAACTGTTTGCCACCAAGTTTGTGTGTAGAATCCCACCAGGCATGAAGTCCTATTTTCTTCTCTAGTGGTTCAGTAGCAGGAGCGTGCTTCTGGGCATGCACAGGAACTTCTGAGCATGCTTGATGATATCAGCTTGGCCTCAACTACCTGTTCAATTGAACTGGTGATGAGGTCACCGGCGCCACCACTGAACTGGCTGAACTGGTGCGAACCGGCAGAAATCCCACCCCTGATCCTGTCCCAACCTGTCCATCGGTCCATCTCAACTTTCCTCCTGCAAATCTGACTTGGGCAGATGCGGCGGGTCGAGTAATTCTTCAGCCAAGCAATAGTCCTCTCTCCTTTGAAAACAGTCTTTAGAAGTCTGTAGCGAGCAGTGGTCCCAAAGGTGCTTTCTCAGAGGCAACTGGACTTTCTTTGGGTTCTCCTTGAAGGTGTTTCGCTTCTCGTCCAAGGATCTTCTTCGGTTCTAACTGAATGAGAAGTGAGATGCCTTCAAGGAGAAAACAAAGAAAGCCCAGTTGCCTTTTGATAAAATACCTTTGGCTACCACCACATCCTGGATTGACTGAAAATCTCCACAGACATCTGTAGAGGGTAGAGCCCCTTCCCTTTGAAGTCCTTCTTTGGGATAGTCTCAAGAAAGGCCATCTCCCGCCATGCCAAGGCTTTCCTAAAACAGCTTAACATTTCTTTCCCTGCTGGCTCCTCTCTGCTTTTCTCCACCATTATTTGGCATCATCTGGCATTCTCTGTCTTCTGGCATAGCGCATCTTCCCCGCTCTGTAACATTTTCATGGCTCTTGCAAGCTACTCTTATCATATGTGCCGTTTAGTTTCAATGCACCCTCGCTTCTTTCTGAACTCTAGACCTTCATGTGTTGTCCAAAGGTTACATAGATGGCATTGTGGACTCGGAGGATGAAGAAGAATTCCAAAACCTGTCGTCGATCCTTTCCACTTTCATCATTCTTTTCCTAGTGAGCCTCTTCTACAGCGCCACGGTGACCGTCATCAAGGTAAGACACATAGAAGAGAAACGGTAGAGCATATGCCAGTGAGATGCCCTTGATCATGCTTTCTACATAGAGAACAAGTAGACTTTAACCTCCAGTTATGTAGACATCAATCTCCCCTTTTGGAATGGATGTATCTATCACTTATTAATAATATGAAGTGATATGATATATGATCAACAGAGTTGGAAGGGACCTTGTAGTTCATTGTGGTCCACCTGCAGAGCTGACAGCAGAGTCGGACAGAAAGAAGGTTGGGGAGGAACATGGGCCAATCCTGGAGTTTGGGGAAGGCTCAGATGAGGGCACTGCATTGGAGGCAGAGAGGGGGTCAGGGCCATCTGGAAGTTATATGCTATCTCTGGAGCTTCCAGAGTCGGACAGCAGAGAGGCAGAGGAACAGGCTCCCCCTGTTACCAGTGTGTGCATGTGCAGAGCTGCCAGAAGGCAAGAACAGTAAGGGTTGGAGGCAATTGGCCCCTCCCATAGGACATTAAGGAGGAGCAAAGGCACATGAGCCTTTGCAGAAAGCAACTTCATGCTGGTCAGTTTACCTTCTGAAGATCCATTTTGACTCTTTGCTCTGTGTGGCCTTGCCAAGCAAATTGCCAATTAAGTCCTTGGCAGCGTGTCAAGGATAATAAAGGTGGGTCCTTATCAGCCTTCTTCCGAAAGACTTTGGCAGCCTACTGGGACTCATTATGGGCTGTGAATGAACATAATTCACAGCCTTTGAAATAAAAAGAGGATTTTGGGGACTGTATGTGCTTTTTACTGTATCAGGAAGCCTAGATCAGAACATAGGTCATCTAGTGATCGAACTATCTATCATCCATCTATAATCTATCAACTATCAACTATCATCTTTCATCTATCATCTATCTTTATCCTATCTACCTATCTACCTATCTACCTACCTACCTACCTACCTACCTACCTACCTATCTATCTATCTATCTATCTATCTATCTATCTATCTCTATCTCTATCTAATCTTATCTATCTATCTATCTATCTATCTATCTATCTATCTATCTATCTCATTTCTTACAGTAACATTTTTTATCTTATTTCTGATTCCAGGTGAAATAGAAAGACAGATGCTGTTCTTCTACATCTACCTCTCTAAAAGGAGAAAGGATTTATTTGAGAGGGGCTGGAATTTTTGTTTAATCTTGCTTTGTATCATAGCCTTAAGATTCCATGTAAGCTGAAACAGCTTAAGTTGTTTACAGCTTAGCTCCATGATGAAATGTTGCTTTACTCTGTCGTGTCATTTTCTGTATGACGTATATCTTTGTGGATACTTCTCTGTGTCTCAATTATTGTCATCATTTCATCATTGTTATGATTTGGGGGGGAGAGGGGAGAATGATCTACCTGATCTTGATACCCTAAAGGGGACTTACAGCACTTTTAATCTTCATGTAAAACAGACAGGGGATCGCTGCACAATTCATATGAATTAGAATGTACATTATATATATATTGAGATTGTCACACCAAGCTGTAATAAATATCTATTCTTGACAAATAAACCATCTCCCTTGTGAATTGTTACCGGCATATTGACAGGGGTGGGCTGTTGGGGGATACATTTTCTTACCGGTCTTTCATCTCTTCCACACCCTCCTGTTTATTTGCTTTGACAAGAAGTCAACATCTTGTCAGCCATATTGCAGACTGCCGTCCCGACCCCGGTTCATAGGGTAAATCTCTGATCTGCGAGGGACCTGTTGCCTCCCTCTGGGTCTGATGAGATGCTGCCCTTCTTTGCCCGCCCCCCTCCAAGTGGGGGTTCTTATCCAAAAAGGATCTTGGAGATGGTTTGTCAGACAGGGTTCATGTGAGGCTCTTAAGAGCCCACACTCCCCACGTCTGTCCAACTGAAGAACTTCTTGTCGACTCATAAATATCTATTCTTGGTGAATGAACTGTCTCCCTTGTGAATTGTTACTGCTATATAGGGGTGGGCTGCTGGGGGTTCTAACTAGGATTATGCCCAGTTCAGCCAATGACACCCATGGCTGGCTCTGCCTGCCTCTCCCATTCTGCCCTCCCAGGAGTCTCCACGCGTCCCATTCATCATGTTAGGTAACAGCAGGGCCTGCGTGGAGGCTTGGGGAGGGCAAGAAGCAGACCTACCAGAGGTTCCAGAAGTATTGCACTGGGGAAAGCAATTTTTGCCCTCCCGGAGGCTCGAGAAAGACCTCCGGAGCCTGGGGAGGGTGAAAGCACGGCCTACCGTAAGTTCCAGAAGTCCAGAAATTCTGGCCTTAAAGTAATTGACATTGCACTGGGTATTGCACTGGGGAAAGCAATTTTTGCCCTCCCGGAGGCTCGAGGAAAACCTCCAGAGCCTGGGGAGGGTGAAAGCCCAGCCTATTGTAAGTTCCAGAAGTCCGGAAATGGGCCATTTCTGGCCTTAAAGTAATTAACATTGCACTGGGTATTGCACTGGGGAAAGCAATTTTTGCCCTCCCGGAGGCTCAAGAAAGACCTCCGGAGCCTGGGGAAGGTGAAAGCACGGCCTACCGTAAGTTCCAGAAGTCCAGAAATTCTGGCCTTAAAGTAATTGACATTGCACTGGGTATTGCACTGGGGAAAGCAATTTTTGCCCTCCCGGAGGCTCGAGGAAAACCTCCAGAGCCTGGGGAGGGTGAAAGCCCAGCCTATTGTAAGTTCCAGAAGTCCGGAAATGGGCCATTTCTGGCCTTAAAGTAATTAACATTGCACTGGGTATTGCACTGGGGAAAGCAATTTTTGCCCTCCCGGAGGCTCGAGGAAGACCTCCGGAGCCTGGGGAAGGTGAAAGCACGGCCTACCGTAAGTTCCAGAAGTCCAGAAATTCTGGCCTTAAAGTAATTGACATTGCACTGGGTATTGCACTGGGGAAAGCAATTTTTGCCCTCCCGGAGGCTCAAGAAAGACCTCCGGAGCCTGGGGAAGGTGAAAGCACGGCCTACCGTAAGTTCCAGAAGTCCAGAAATTCTGGCCTTAAAGTAATTGACATTGCACTGGGTATTGCACTGGGGAAAGCAATTTTTGCCCTCCCGGAGGCTCGAGGAAAACCTCCAGAGCCTGGGGAGGGTGAAAGCCCAGCCTATTGTAAGTTCCAGAAGTCCGGAAATGGGCCATTTCTGGCCTTAAAGTAATTAACATTGCACTGGGTATTGCACTGGGGAAAGCAATTTTTGCCCTCCCGGAGGCTCGAGGAAGACCTCCGGAGCCTGGGGAAGGTGAAAGCACGGCCTACCGTAAGTTCCAGAAGTCCAGAAATTCTGGCCTTAAAGTAATTGACATTGCACTGGGTATTGCACTGGGGAAAGCAATTTTTGCCCTCCCGGAGGCTCGAGGAAAACCTCCAGAGCCTGGGGAGGGTGAAAGCCCAGCCTATTGTAAGTTCCAGAAGTCCGGAAATGGGCCATTTCTGGCCTTAAAGTAATTAACATTGCACTGAGTATTGCACTGGGGAAAGCAATTTTTGCCCTCCCGGAGGCTCAAGAAAGACCTCCGGAGCCTGGGGAGGGTGAAAGCACGGCCTACCGTAAGTTCCAGAAGTCCAGAAATTCTGGCCTTAAAGTAATTGACATTGCACTGGGTATTGCACTGGGGAAAGCAATTTTTGCCCTCCCGGAGGCTCGAGGAAGACCTCCGGAGCCTGGGGAGGGTGAAAGATTGTCCTACCATAAGTTCCAGAAGTCCGGAAATTTTGGCCTTAAAGTAATTGACATCGCACTGGGTATTGCACTGGGGAAAGCAATTTTTGCCCTCCCGGAGGCTCGAGGAAAACCTCCAGAGCTGGGGAGGGTGAAAGACCAGCCTATCGTAACTTCCAGAAGTCCGGAAATGGGCCTCCAGAGGGCCTCCAACACCTGGAGGAAGCAGTTTTTACCCTTCCTGAGGCGTGAAGAAAGCTTCCGAGCCTGGAAAGAGCAAAAACAATATCACACACACTGTGGTGCAGAAAACTGACTAGGCCATGACAACATGGCCATGCCCACCCAGCAAAGGGGCAGAGAACCTGTTGCTGGAACTTTCGAAGCCCACCCCTGGGTATTGAAAATACTGATGACGGTGGTTATTACAGAACTCCCATTTGCTTTCTCAAACCAACTTGGTTAAGCCTGGGAACTGGGTTTCTGAATCTTAAAGTAATTGACATTTCACGGCAGGGAACCCTGGAGGAAGATAACTTCTCAAATACTCTCTGATTCCTTTACAAATATGCGCCATGCCTTTGAGGGTGTATATGCATTGGGAAGAGGGAAGGGGTGGCTCAGTGGCTAAGATGCTGAGATCATCGATCAGAAAGGTCGGCAGTTCAGCGGTTTGAATCCCTAGCGCCACATAATGGAGTGAGCTCCCGTTACTTGCCCCAGCTTCGGCCAACCTAGCAGTTAATGCAATGCATTTAGAAAAATAGGAACCACTTTGGTGGGGAGGTAACAGCACTCTTTGCACCTTTGGCATTGACTCATGGTGGCCTTATGACCACGGAGACATCTTCGGACAGTGCTGGCTCTTCGGCTTTGAAACGGAGATGAGCACTGCCCCCTAGAGTCAGGAATGACTAGCACATATGTGGGAGGGGAACCTTTAACTTTACCTTATGCATTGGGAAATGCGGGATAGGATAAATCTATGATGGATAACTGAACTGGGAGGAGAGAGGAAGGGGGTTAAAATGAAATTGTGGGTAATATTTGTCTGCGTTGCTCAATTTTTTCCACCCACAGGGGTTGTGAAAGGATCCCGGGCCATTTTAAAGCACAGTCTTCCCTTGGATAGCATCTCACACACATCACACACAAACACCAAACACAGATCCCTGTCTGTCCCATTTGCAAAGAGTTATCCTGCTCAGGAACAGACAGACAGACTTCCGGGTCTAAACTTCCATGGTGGAATGGAAAGAATGACAAAGATGGCTATGTTCTACAATGGTCGAAGCGGTTTCCCTCCAGTTGGTGTCGCAAGGTTATTTGCCCTACATATTCAGGACATAAGTGGGAGCAAAATTCCCCAGACACCACAAAAACCTGTTTGGAGTGGAAAGGCCATAAAGATTAAGCAAACTCAGTTTCTCTTTCATGCCCCAAAGTCTGCCAGGTATCAAAGCTGTATTGAATAGGCCAAGGAGATGGAAGGTAGAATAATAGAGTTGGAAGGGACCTCAGAAGTCTTCTAGTCCAACCTCCTGCTCAAGCAGGAGACCCAATAACCATTTCAGACAAATGATTGCTCAGTCTGTGGTTGAAAGCCTCCAGTGATGGAGCTCCAACAACTTCTGAAGATAAGCTATTCCATTGGTTGATTGCTTTCACCATTAGAAATGTTCTCCTTAGTTCTAGTTGCTTCTCTCCTTGGTTAGTTTCCATCCATTGATTCTTGGGGTATACATTCCTTTATACAGGATAAAGACATACGCACTCTTTTGCATAAGCCCAAGGAGATACACACTTTCTGCACTAGTCTCAAAGGTTCTGTCAGGTTTCCGAAAGATGCTCTAATTAATTCATGAGCCTCGAGCCAAGTTTCAAAAGAAATCCAGTCATTTATTGGGAGCACCATTTCGGCAATACCGCTTTGCAGTCAGATGTAAACCTCATTTGAATTATGGCTGAACTTCACCCCTGTTCCTTCTCTCCCCTCAGCCTGTGTCATAAATCACATTCACCAACAAGGTGCACACATCGCAAGCCTGCTGTGGTAATCTGAGATCTGACTCTAGCCGAAGATATGCGTGGAAGGTGCTTCCCCCGCCGCCACTTTCCTCACCATGACAACTTTATGAGTTGACAGGTGTTTTTTTTTTCTTTTGAAGACATTTCGTTTCTCATCCCAGAAGCTTCTTCAGCTCTGACAAGATAATGGGGAATGGAAGGATTTATATTCTTTGCAGACAGCTGGTCATTTGCATCCTTTTAGAGGGTCGTTGAAATACTTGGAGGTTTATCCATGTCCTCAGATTCACCTGAGTAGTGCAAATGGCTCCTGTAGTCTGCAATATTTTTTTTCTAGGAAATCCATTCCTACTCCGACACCATTCCAAGGCTCTTCATCCCAAATTGTATAGCTAAATGTCTGTAGAGATCTCCGTCATCCAGGTCGTGGTTGTCCCAAAGGATTTTTTTTTCCCAGGAGGCAACTGGATGTCCTTGTTTTCTTTTCTTTTGAAGACATTTCACTTCTCATCCCAGAAGCGTCTTCAGCTCTGACAGAATAATGGAGAAGGGAAGGATTTGTATTGTTATATAGTTGGAATAGTGTTGGAATAGCCAACACTCCAGAAGATAGGCTTAAGATACAGAAGGATCTTGACAAACTTGAACATTGGGCACTATCTAATAAAATGAAATTCAATGGTGAAAAGAGTAAGGTTCTACATTTAGGCAACAAAAATGGAATGCACAGGTATAGTATAGGTGGTACCTTGCTCAATAGTAGTAACTGTGAAAGGGATCTTGGAGTCCTAGTGGACAACCATTTAAATAGGAGCCAGCCGTGTGCAGCAGCTGCCAAAAAAGCCAACACAGTTCTAGGCTGCATCAACAGAGGGATAGAATCAAGATCACGCGAAGTGTTAATACCACTTTATAAGGCCTTGGTAAGGCCACACTTGGAATACTGCATTCAGTTCTGGTCGCCACGATGTAAAAAAGATGTTGACACTCTAGAAAGAGTGCAGAGAAGAGCAACAAAGATGATTAGGGGACTGGAGACTAAAACATA
This sequence comes from Natrix helvetica, assembly GCF_964273705.1. Taxonomy (NCBI): domain Eukaryota; kingdom Metazoa; phylum Chordata; class Lepidosauria; order Squamata; family Natricidae; genus Natrix; species Natrix helvetica. Next base: position 4,692,699 of record NC_138554.1, on the reverse strand, counting down.
TGAAGAACAGTTGCAGGAACTGGGTATGTTTAGCTTAACAGAAAGAAGGACTAGGGGAGACATGATAGCATTGTTCCAATATCTCAGGGACTGCCACAAAGAAGAGGGAGTCAAACTATTCTCCAAGGCACCTGAAGGTAGAACAAGAAGCAATGGGTGGAAACTAATCAAGGAGAGAAGCAACTTAGAACTGAGGAGAAATTTCCTGACAGTTAGAACAATTCATCAGTGGAACAGAAGTTGCCTCCGAAAGTTGTGAATGCCCCAACACTGGAAGTCTTTAAGAAGATGTTGGATATCCATTTGTCTGGAACGGTATAGGGTTTCCTGCCTAGGCAGGGGGTTGGACTGGAAGACCTCCAAGGTCCCTTCCAACTCTACTATTGTATTGTATTGTATATTTATAACAAAAAGAAAAAAAACAAGAAAGTCCAATTGTCTCCTGAAAAAGCACCTTTGGGACAACCGGGACCAGGATGACGGAGAATCTCTACAGACCTTTAGCTATAGAATTTGGGATGAACACCTTTTGAATGGTATGAGGGCAGGAGGAGCAATCCTCAGGTCACCAGTGGTGGGATGCAACCAGTTTAATGACCTTCCATGTCAGCGCCAGTGAGTGAAACAGCTGACAAGTGGCAGTTCGCTGTGCCGCATGAATCAGCTGAGCTAAAAACCAGGGGAATATAGGACAGGAAAGGAAAGGGGCAGGTGGGCAGGGCCAACAGCTCACTGGAACTACCGGTTCGCCCGAACCGGTTTAAACTGGCTGAATCCCACCCCTGCAGGTGATCCTGAGGACACAGGTAAACCTCCAAGAGCTTCAACAACCCTCTAAAAGATTACAAATGACCAACTGTCTGCAAGGAATTCTAAATCCTTCCATTCCCCACTATCCTGTCAGTGCTGAAGAAGCTTCTTGGATGAGAAGTGAAATGTTTTCAAAAGAAAAACAAGAAAGTCCAGTTGCCTCCTGAAAAATAAAAAAGCACCGTCTATATATCTATATCATCTATATATGTCGGACAGCCCCGTACAACTTACAATCCGTTCTTGTCTACTAGTTGCTGGATACCCTTGCTTCGCTACGAAACTGTAAGGAGTCACAGGCCGCTCCTGAGTGAAGGAGTAGAACTGAGGTGAAGGAATGTGAGGCAACTGGCAGTTGGAACAGAGTTCTTTTCGGGTGGGGAGGGGGAGTAGAATGTCTAAACTCCCAGACCACAGGCCAGATGAGTCATGTGTTGGCCACCCCCGCGCCCATTTTAGCGAAGGGGTAGCATCAGAGCATGTTACTATAAGGCAGCTGGCAGTTGTAAGGAATACTGATGATGTGATGGTCATTTCGAAAAATCCTTTCTTAGCAAGCATCTAGAAGCCAAGAGAACATACATGCCGAATTTCAGGTTTGTAGGCTTTGCAGTTCTGGAGATTTTGTGATGGATGAGTGGTATTTGGCTTTTATATAGAGATTCATATTTCATATTTCTAAACTGCCCAGCTCCCTCAAAAGAGGGGTTTTTCAACCGCCCGATCCAGGATGCTTTTGCCAGAAAAACGAACGGACATATAATTTCATAATGTAAAGTCCTTGGTGGTCCTGAGCTTGCTTCTTGGCTTGAAGTTGTTTCATTACCCAACTGGATAATGCCATCATAACTAGTGAGTGTAGGGATTGCTTCCTGTTTATATATAGTAGCTTGTTCTGCAAATGTTTTCTCCTTGGTAATGTCCTGATTTCAATATTGTTCTTTGTTTGTTTGTTTGTTTGTTTGTCTGGTCTTAATTCCAGTTTATCTGGATCTCAGTTGCTTGAGTAGATGTGTTTTGGTCTTTTCGTTTCCTTCTTAGCTTTTTTTTAATTTTTTTTCTTTTGAATGGTGTGTAAACGTAGTTTATCTCTATTTGTCCATTGATGGCTGATTTGTCTGAATGCCGAGCTTCATCAAAATATATAATGGAGTGAATTGGTGACCTTGAGCATAAAGAAGAGATGCTGCTTAGGAAACAATCAGACAAGAAGGGGAGAATCCAAGAGTTGTTTATCAGAGAATGACGCTAAGGAAAGATCCACCTTAATGGAGCAAGCAGTTAGAAGTAGAGGGCAGGAAGTTTTAACCTTCAGCCTTGGAAGATTATTTTAATGCAGGTTTACAGAAAAGTAAATTTAGTGAATCTAGTCATGTTTCCTTTCTAGTTTACCTAGGAAGACCAACATTTGAATGTTTTCTCTGACAGTTAAGCGACTGCAGGCTCTGATTTTTGTGTGTCTAATCACACTTGGCCAAATAAAGTGTTAAATTAAATTCAATTCTTCTCTTTCCCCAAGGTCACTCTAGTACATTCTACTAAAGGCTCTTTTGAGCAAAGCCAATCCATGAACATCAATTACAGTCAGAGGACACCATAAAATTGCCTTAATTTCACAACACATTGACAGACTCAATCACAATTTCAGCTTGGAAACCAAGGGCATCCTAGACTAAGCAAAAATCTCAAAACACTAACGAATTCTGAGAAATTTGGCTGATGTTTTGGTTCTGAAAGTTGGTGGGAGGCTCCTGCAAGATAATGGGGAATGGAAGGATTTATATTCCTTGCAGACATCTGGTCATTTGCATCCTTTTAGAGGGTCGTTGAAGCCCTTGGAGGTTTATCCATGTCCTCAGATTCACCTGAGTAGTGCAAATGGTTCTTGTAGATGGCAATATTTTCCCCCTCTGGAAATCCATTCCTAATCCCACACCATTCAAAGGGTCTTCATCCCAAATTATATAGTTAAAAGCCTGTAGAGATTCTCCGTCATCCAGGTCGTGGTTGTCCTAAAGGTGTTGGGGTTGGACTAGAAGACCTCCAAGGTCCCTTCCAACTCTACTATTGTATCACATTGTGTTCTTTTTTCAGGAGGCAACTGGACTTCCTTGTTTTTTTTCTTGTGAAGACATTTCACTTCTCATCCACCTCTCATCAGCTCTGACAGGATAGTGGAGAATGGAAGGATTTGTATTCTTATATTTATAATGAAAAGAAAAAAAAGAAGAAGAAAGTCCAGTTGCCTCCTGAAAAAAGCTCCTTTAGGACAACCCTGAATAGTCAAGCTATTCTCCAAGGCACCTGAGGACAGAACAAGAAGCAATGGGTGGAAACTAATCAAGGAGAGAAGCAACTTAGAACTGAGGAGAAACTTCCTGACAGTTAGAACAATTAACCAGTGGAACAGCTTGCCTCCAGAAGTTGTGAATGCCCCAACACTGGAAGTCTTTAAGAAGATGTTGGATAGCCATTAGTCTGGAACGGTATAGGGTTTCCTGCCTAGGCAGGGGGTTGGACTAGAAGACCTCCAAGGTCCCTTCCAACTCTACTATTGTATTGTATTGTATTGTATTGAATGATGGAGAATCTCTACAGACTTTTAACTATACGGTATAATTTGGGATGAACAGCCTTTGAATGGTGTGGGATTAGGAATGGATTTGCAGAGGGGGGCGGGAAATATTGCCGTCTACAGGAACCATTTGCACTGCTCAGGTGAATCTGAGGACATGGATGTGAGGACATGGGGTGAGGGCTTAGTCCACTTGTGACGATGTAGGATTCTAGGCTAATCCCTCTTTTAACTCCATCTCCAATTTCTGTCCGTCCTTTTTCTAGAGTTCCATCATAATAAAAGCCAGGTGAGTATAATTCTATTTACTGACATTGAGCCCAAACTACAATATTTCAGGGGGCAAAACAGTTTTGTAAAATCCCATAAAGACTTTAAGAAACCCAGCGTGTTCAACACCCAGACCTTACGTGATACAGTATGTGGCCCCATACAGTTACAGCTAGTAATGTGCCGCTATAATAAAAAATATATAAAAACTAAGGACCCTGTAACCCCTTAATTTGGGGCAGAGTGGGGTTTTTTTTTCCCTTTACTCCCTAGGAGAGAAATATTTGTTGTTACCTAGGAGTGAACTCTCAACATTCTGAGTGGGAGATGAGCATCTCCACCACATCACTCGTTATCAGAGTGAGCCATAGTGGCACAGTGGTTAGAATGCAGTACTGCAGGCTACTTCTGCTGACTGCTAGCTGCCTGCAGTTTGTCAGTTCGATTCTCCCCAGCTCAACGTTGGATCAATCTTCCATCCTTCCAAGTTCAATAAAATGAGAACCCAGATTGTTGGGGGCAATAGGCTGACTCTGTAAATCGCTTAGAGAGGGCTGTAAAGCACCATGAAGTGGTATATAAGTTTAAGTGGTATCGCTATCACTATTGCTATTTATATAAATCTTCTATCTTCTTCTTCTATACATACATACGTACGTACATACATACATACATACATACATACATACATACATACTGTACATACATAGATACATACATATTTATTATATTTATTATTATATGTATGTATGTATGTTCCAGCATAACTCTGGAATGCCTCGAGCAATTTCAACTAAACTTGGTACACAGATGACTTACCCCCTGGAAACCCCTGGTGGGTGTATCTGTATCTGTATATGTGTGTTCCAGCATAACTCTGGAACGCCTGGCCCGTTAAGTGCATGGGAGGGGGAAGGGAGAGGGCAGGGATGATGGGCATGGGAGTAAGGGTAGAAAGGCCCCTCTCAATGACTCCCTGTGAGACAAACACTTCGGGGCAAAATGCCAGGATTGTAGACAGGGAGGGAAAGAGGAGCGCATGGGAGGGGGGAGGGAGAGGGGAGGGATGAGGGCATGGGAGTACAGGAAAGAAAGGCCAATAAATGCTTCAATGTCTATAAATACCCAGGCAATACCCGGTCATCAGCTAGTTAACCACATTATATATTTTATATACCGTCCAAGGCAATTCCTCTTCACTTAATGTGGCCCAGGTGAGCCAAAATGTTGAACATTGATTGATTGATTGATTGATTGATGGTGGGTTGGTTGGTTGGCTGGCTTTTCTCTTTCTTCAATAATCAAGGCATCATATTTAAAAACTTAAAAACTTCACACCGTATGTGTAACATAAACAATAAAATCAAATATGGGATTAAAATTAAATGTCATTGAATGAATTAAACTTGGGGGAAGCTATGCCTTTCACAAATGAAGGAGAATATATGGGAGACGGGATAATGTTGCCAGATCTAATCTGGATCAATCACCGGGAATCGGAGGTTTTGTCCTTCAAGCTTTCGGACTCATGCTGGAGCCCATTTTCGGGGAACTCCTCTCTGGCAAAGTCTGTGTTTTGTGCTATTCTGTGTGCAGCCTTTATACGCCACCTGCGGCGTGTGGCTTTTTAGTTGTTGATTGGGGTGTGGATGGCTGGCTATTAAGTCATTGACCGTTGTTGCCTTAAATAAATCAGCGCTCCTATTGGCATCGGTCAACAGCGGTGCATTGTGACCCAGCTCTCCAAACTTGACAAACCCTCTGTGTTTAAATCAATGTTTCCTTTATTAGGAGCACCAGTATCCCCGGCAACAGGTTTCTCTCTCAATGCAGGCTAACACGTCCGTCTGGCAGAGAGATGAATTGTCTGCCACATCTATTCATCCCCAACCCCCTGCCTTTTATCCCCAGAACTAGGGTGGGGCTTCACTAGCAGCAGTGACTCTTCCGTCCCAAGGACCGGCCCACAGATTTCCACTGCTCTCCTCTCCTCTGCCTTCTGTGCATCGGCACATCAGGCACTGGACCCAGCTCTTTTTCCTCATCGTCATCAGCCATCTCCAGACCTGGGGGCTGTTGACTCTCCATCTGAGGGATGGCCCACTGTCCCTCTCTCTGACAGCTCCATTTTCTCTTTCCCCTCGGAGCTCTTAGGTTGCCTTGATGCTGGCCCTGACTTCCTCTCATTCAGCTGCTGCAAGGGCCAGAGGCTGACAGGCCACACCACAGTGTTGATTTACCACTAGCTTACCAAGTACTTAGGAGGTGAGGGATTGGCAGCACAAGGAAACAGCAATCAGTGACTTAATAGCCAGCAATCAACAACTGAAAAGCCACACCCAACAGGCACCATGTAAATACCACATACCAAATAGCCCAAAAGCGCACACTTTGCTAGAGAGAAGTTCTCTGGGGATGGGCTCCTGCATGAGTCCAAAACTTTTGGACGACTAAATTTCTTGTCCGGATGATCGATCCAGATTGCATACTTCTATAAATTTAATTCTTCTTCTTCTTCTTCTTCTTCTTCTTCTTCTTCTTCTTCTTCTTCTTCTTCTTCTTCTTCTTCTTCTTCTTCTTCTTCTTCTTCCTCTTCCTCCTCCTCCTCCTCCTCCTCCTCCTCCTCCTCCTCCTCCTCCTCCTCTTCTTCTTCTTCTTCTTCTTCTTCTTCTTCTTCTTCTTCATCCTCCTCCTCCTCCTCCTCCTCCTCCTCTTCCTCTTCCTCTTCTTTTTTCCCCTCCCCTACAGAGCCAAAAAAAGATCCTTCCATCCTTCCACTTTGGCCCTGCTGCAGTTCCATCAAGGAAGATACTAGTATGGTAACTTTTACTTGCCTGCTTATTGAACATGGCACAAAGTCTTTTGAAATCGTGTGGGAGCCTAACACTCCAGAACCGAAAAAATTCGCCACAGCGCAAAGGAGTGGACCGGAACTGTACACAACAAGCCAACTCACCGTCTCTTCCTCCAGCTCCTCCGATTTTCAATACAAATGCTATGTAAAAGCTAAGACTGAGCTTTCCCCAGTCATCTTCACAAACAAACGTAAGTTTCTTCAAGAGGGTAAACAATGTGAGGTTAAGGCCACCAGAGGCCTGATGAGTAAATATGGCGCTGGGACTCTGTAGGTTCAACTTGGAGGGACGGGGTTGTGCATAAAAACAAAGAAGGGGACTATAGAAGGACGCATCTATACGGTTTTCTTAGCAACAGCATAATAGCTTTCCTGTTTCCTTCTTTTGGGTTTTTTTCAGGGGTGGGATTGAAAATTTTTAGCAACTGATTCTCTGCCCAGTTACTGGGTGGGCATGGCCATGGTGGAGTGGCCTAGTCAGCTTCCTGCACCACAGTGGCAGGGGATGTTTTTGCCTTCCCCACGCTCTGGAGGCTTTCCTCAAGTCTCCAGGAGGGCAAAACCGGCCTTCCCCAGAAATGAGCCTGTTTCTGGACTTCCAGTACTTCTGGTAGGCCCATTTTTCACCCTCCCCAGGCTCCAGAGACTTTCCTTTAGCCTCTAGGAGGGTGAAAATGGCTTCCTTTGGGCTCCAGAGCTCTGCACTTACCTGGCATGATGAACAGGCCATGTGGAGACTCTTGGCAGGGGTGGGGATGGGTGAGCGGGGTCAGCCGGTCCTTCTAACTATGGGTTCAGTCAGTGGTGGGCAACCTTTTTTTTCAACTGAGCCAAATCTCGCCAAAACCACGATTTAAATGTATTTTGAGAGCCACATTTTTAAAACCGAAAATACATAGGATGGTACACTGTTTTTAGTTTCAATAAACTCTGGCATTTGAAGCACACAAGTCTTAAAGCTGTCAAGTTGCAAGATCCTTGCATCCCTAACCCTTTAGGAAAAAAACCCCAAGGGGTCTTCAAACCTGACAGCTTTAAGACTTGTGGACTTCAACTCCCAGAATTCCTCCTCCAGTTATGTTGGCTCAGGAACTCTGGCACTGAAGCATGCAAGTCTTAAAGCTGTCAAGTTGCAAGATCCTTGCATACCTAACCCTTTAGGAAAAAACCCCCCAGGGGTGTTCAAACCTGACAGCTTTAAGACTTGTGGACTTCAACTCCCAGAATTCCTCCTCCAGTTATGTTGGCTCAGGAACTCTGGCACTGAAGCATGCAAGTCTTAAAGCTGTCAAGTTGCAAGATCCTTGCATCCCTAACCCTTTAGAAAAAAAAAACCCAGGGTCTTCAAACCCAACAGCTTGAAGACTTGTGGACTTCAACTCCCAGAATTCTGAGAATTGAAGTCCACCAAGGGCATCAATCATATTAGCCCAGGGATCTGCAAAATTGGCTCTTAAGACTGGTGGACTTCAACTCCCAGAATTCTGAGAATTGAAGTCCACCAGTCTTAAAACAGCCAACTTTGCAGACCTCTGTGTTAGCCCAAAGCCTGGCGCTGGGTGGGCCTTGCTCCCCCATTGGTGGAGCCCCAAGAAGCGAGGAGGGAGAAAAAGAGACGGAGGCCAAGGAGCTTCCCCCCCGCCCCCTCCCAGCAAAAATTTAACCGGGGAGCCGGGCGGCAGTAGCAAATTAGCCGATCACACACGCAGCATGATCGGCTAATTTGCTACTGCCCGCCCGGCTCCCCGGTTAGATTTTTGCTGGGAGGGGGCGGAGGGGAAGCTACTTAGCCTCCATTTCTTTTTCTGCCTCCTCGCTTCTCGTCCCCGCCCGACTTCAGGATCCTCCCTAATCATTGTGGGTCGAAAAGAAAAAAGGGAAAGGGGCGCTTGTTTTGAAGTGCCCGAGAGGAGGGAGGTGAGCGGGCGCCCGGCACACAGAAGAGCCGCATTAAAATGTGTAAAGAGCCACATGTGGCTCGCGAGCCATGGCTTGCCGACCACTGGGTTCAGTGAACCAGATTAAAATTAACATCCAGTTCATCCAAACTGGTCTGAACAAGTCTGAACTGGCTGAATCCCACCCCTGTTTTTTTTTTTTAAAAAAATCTGAGTCCAGCCTATTTTCCTAAACTCTGCAATTCAAAGATGAACTTGTCGATCCGAAAGGTCGGCAGTTTGGCGGTTCAAATTCCTAGCACTGCATGACGGAGTGAGCTCCCACGACTTGTCCCAGCTTGTGGCAACCTAGCAGTTCGAAAGCATGTAAAAATGCAAGTAGAAAAATAGGTACCACCTTTGTTGGGAAGGTAGCAACGTTCTGTGCTCCTTTGGCATTTTGTCATGCCGGCCACATGACCACGGAGACGTCTTCGGACAGCGCTGTCTCTTCAGCGTTGAAATGGAGATGAGCACCGCCCCCTAGAGTCAGGAACAACTAGCACATATGTGCAACGGGAACCTTTACCATTTACCTAAGTACAAACATTTCTTATGGGTGGCTCTTCCAACAAAACAGCAATGTTCTTCTACTTTGTGTTCTCAGATTGCTTTTTGCAACCTCTGAAACCAGTTGATGTTCAGATCTTAACCCCCAGTTGTGACAAACAGAGCTCAGTGGTCAATGTGGAGCTGGTCTGCTTCCTGAGGAGCCTTAGTGGTGAAAAAGCCGAGGTGGAATGGCTGAAGAATGGAGTACAGATGCAAGAGAAAGAAGTGGTGGCATTGAGATCTGTTGTAGGGAAGGGCAGTGGTTACTCCAGTTTCATCCACCTGAACATCAGCAAAGAGAGTTGGGACAAAGGGGACCTCTACACCTGTAAAGTGACGCGCCCGCCAGGCAGTCAAAACATCACAATGCACAATGCCAGCAAATGTCAAGGTGAGTGTTACCACCCTCAAGTATTAAGAGTTTATGGGCTATCGAATGATGGAGGGGTAAGAAGCAATCCAAGCAGATCACCTGTCAGGGTACCAAGTAATACATCCATGTCAAAACAGAACATCTAATGCAGGAGTCTCTAACTGTCTGGCTTTGTGTACCAGCAGAGATGGCAGGGTGGGGAAGAGGGAATGGTTCAGTGGTAGGTTTTGGCCAGTACGGCCCAGTACGGCCGTACTGACAGTAGCCGGGAGCGGCTGACAGCGTACCAGTACGGTGCCCGGTTTGGCCCACCCACCCGTGTCCTATACCTTTTTTCAAAAGCAACCGGACAACTGCGCTTGCGCACACCGCATGCTGCACCTGCGCGACCTCCAGCAAGCAGCTGGGTGTCGCAGGGATGGTTGAGTGCACATGCATGCATGGGCAGTGCACAGGCAAGAACAGGACACCCAGCCCCGTGAGCAGCGTACCGGTAGTGACGGGGAGAGGAACCCAGCACTGGAATGGTTCCCCACAAGCAGCGGACGCATGAGTCTGCACATGTGAATGGGGCTTCGTTTGGGAGCGTGCACACTCGCCACTTGAACAAGTGGAGCTGCGCATGTGAGCACACTCACCTGCCGCTTCCATGGACCAGTTCTGAATGGGCTGCAGCCCAGTACTGGATCCCAGCCCAGTACTGGATCCCAGGAATTGGGGACCCCTGATCGAATGTATGCTTCTGAAGAAGTGTAGTATGAAAAGCCCATCTGGATGACAGTGTGTTGAATGTAGTCTAATACTGCAGCCTGGGATTATCAACCCTTATCCATATAAATGAAGGGCATCAACAGAGTTCATCCACTTGGTCAAACTGCGATATGGGCCAAAGACAGTGACGTAGGACTGTATTTTCTGTCCAGGATAGTACAATTCATGATTTTATTGTTGGACGTTCGTACCATGATTTTTAATCCTTGTTGAATTATTTAGTGAGAGGTTGGTCAAACAAATAGATAGATGCAGATGTCAATATATAAACATAAATGTTGATAGTAGAGCTTTGGTGGCGCAGTGGTCGGAATGCAGTACTGCAGGCTACTTCTGCCGGCTGCCTGCAATTTGGCCGTTCAAATCACGCCAGGCTCAAGGTTGACTCAGCCTTCCACCCTTCCGAGGTGGGTAAAATGAGGATCCGGATTGCTGGAGGCAAGAGGCTGACTCTGTAAACCCGCTTAGAGAGGGCTGGAAAACACTGTAAAGTGGCACATAAGTCTCAGTGCTATTGCTATTTTCATATGACGCTTTTTCAAAGAGCGTCTTGCTTGGTTTTCTTGAATTTCCTTGCCTTTAAAAGAAGCTACCAAGATTCGCAGCTTGTTAGCAATAGCAATAGCAACAGCATTTAGACTTATATACAGCTTCACAGTGCTTTACAGCCCTCTCTAAGTGATTTACAGAGTCTGCATATTGACTCCAACAATTTGGGTCCTCATTTTACCCACCTCGGAAGGATGGAAGCCTGAGTTCAACCTTGATCTTGGTGAGATTTGAACTGCCAAATTGCAGGCAAGCTAAGAAGCACAGGGGTCCTCAAACATTTTAAATAAGGGGCCAATTCACAATCCCTCAGACTGTTGGGTGCCTGGACCAGCTGGGTGGATTTGGCTAGGTGGTTAGCCCCAAGCAGCTTGAAATATATATATATATAAATGGCAGAAAGCATCTGTGTTGCATTTGTGCTGATAAATAAATAAAGGGAGATTAGTATAGATCTATTTCAAGCTATTTAGTTCTCATCAGCTAGCCATACCCTTACTGGGAATTGAACCTGGGCTGTATTACATATTAGGCAGTTGTATTAGCCACTAAGCCACAGGCTCTCCTCCTTTATCAGCTAAGTAACAAGGCAACATTAAAAAAATGGCTTTCTGCCTGGATGACTCCTAGGGTGAGCCAAAAGACAGCAAAGGGAAGCAGTATGCTCCCTCCCATATTTGGGCATACCAGGGGTTGTGACACAATATATACCTACTTAGCTGATAAAGGAGGAGAGCCTGTGGCTTAGTGGCTAATACAACTGCCTAATATGTAATACAGCCCAGGTTCAATCTCTCTCTTTCTGTCTATCTATCTCTCTTTAACTATCTTCTGGAGGTGGGGAAGGTGAAAAACAGGCCATTTTCACCCATTTCTTTGGGCCTCCTGGGGTGTCTGTGCACCCGGCTTTTCACCCCCTCCACTCCAGAACATCTCTGCAAGCCAAAATTGTTGGCCTTACCTTTCAGTTCCAACCCACGGGGCTCGCGAAGGTACATCCTGCGCTCAGCCAAAGGGACGATGTGGGATGGGGGAAGCCTCGTAGTCCTGCACGGGCCAGACTAATGGCTTTGGTAAGCCACATGCAGCCCACAGCCGTAGTTTGAGGACCCATGTCTTAGCAAACATGTCACTGTTAATGAATTATTAAATATTTTTTTTAATAAAAGCACTATTCTCAAATAGCATTATAATCCTTGTGTCGTCTCTCTCCTGGCCTTCTCCACAGTGTGCTACGGTTGCATGCATCAACCCACCATGTTTTTCACCAAGCCGTCTTACAAAAGCCTGCTTGATAGGTCAGCCGTCCTAGTCTGCACCGTGGTCTCTTCTAACCTTGTGAGAGCTCAGATCACCTGGCTTGTGGACAACAAGCCCAGCAGGGATGCTGCGAATGAGATGGTGACGACGGACGCTAATGGAAGTCAGAAGTTGAGAAGCAACCACTCGGTGTCTTTGGAACAGTGGACCAAGGGCACCGTCTTCACCTGCAAAGTAAGCGGGAGCTGCTTTGAAGAACACCAAAAGGACATCACCCTCAAGAAGGCTACTCGTGAGTAGATTGCTGAGCCCCATAAAACGCTGCTCCATCAAGAAAGCAAGAATCGCATGTCTTCAAAATAAATGAAAAAAAGTTTTAATATACAAAACAGGAATCATGTAAAGAATTTGGGCTTGGCTTGTGATAGGAATCATCCACCTTTGGTTAAGCGTGACTTCATTAAAGAGGAACTTCTCCAACCATTTTGAATTTGCTTTTCCTAGGTGTAGGGAGGCAGTGGCTCAGTGGCTTAGACACTGCACTTGTCCATCAGAAAGGTCAGCAGTTCAGTTCAGCGGTTCGAATCCCCAGCACCCCATAACAGAGTGAGCTCCCGTTACTTGTCCCATCTTCTGCCAAGCTAGCCGTTCGAAAGTACATAAAAATGCAAGTAGAAAAATAGGAACCACCTTTGGTGGGAACAGCATTACAAGACTATCACAATGATAAATTATAGCAAAACAGACAGAGGAAAAGTAAGGCTATGAAGAGAGAGCAGTGGGGAATGGAGGGATGGAGGATGGCGGGGTAGGTAGTAGGTAGGTAGGTAGGTAGGTAGGTAGGTAGGTAGGTAGGTAGATAGATAGATGATAGATAGATAGATAGATAGATAGATAGATAGATAGATAGATAGATAGACAGATAGACAGACAGACAGACAGACAGACAGATGATAGATAGATTTAGGTAGGTAGGTAGGTAGGTAGGTAGGTAGGTAGGCAGGCAGGCAGGCAGGCAGACAGACAGACAAACAGACAAATAGATAAATAGATAAATAGATAGATAAATAGATAATGGATGGAGATATAGAGATAGGTATAGAGGTATAGAAGAGGGAGGGAAGGAGGGAGGGAAGGAGGGAGGGAGAGAATCAAAAGCAGATAGAGAGACCAAAATCTTAGAAATCTTCTGAAAGAGTCCGATTTCATTCCTGGCTTTCTTTCAATCACAACACCTTGGGAGTTTCGAAATTAATATTAAGGACTTTGACTCCTTTAGTTGGAGTGATGTCCTCAAGAGGAGAAACGGCCCCGTTGTTTTTTCCATTTTTCAACACCTGCATGTATTTTTCTTTTCCTTTTCTTTTTCCATTTAGAAATGCAAGCGCCCTCCGTCATCATTTCCCGTGCCCCTCTAGAGATTTCCCTCGAGAGCACCACCGTCCTCATTCTCGTCTGTGATGTGAGCGGATTTTCCCCAGCGGAGATTAACATCTCGTGGGAAAGGAATAACGTATCCCTGAACGAAAAGCTGTATGATAATGGGATGGCCACCAAGACGGCCAACGGTTATTCCACGTACAGCATCCTGAAAATCAATCGAGATGAACCAGGAGGAAAAGGAGGCAGCTACTCCTGTATAGTCCACCATCCCTCTTCTCCAACGCCCTGCGTGGCCTATGAAAAGGTACCCATTGGTAAGTCGACCTTCTAAAGTAGTGGCTGAAGGTATCTGTTCTGATCTAGGCCTCCCAATAAAACCAATTAAAAAACGGGAATTCCTCTCCAGCAAAGTCCCAGCAAATATAACATATTTCATGAGATTTCACAAGTGAAGACCTTTATCAGGCTTGGAGAGCTGCCAGGTCGATATCTTCAAAACACCATGCTGTAGCAGCAGTTCCTTGGCAAGGAGTCAGGAACAGATCTTCACTCTAATGAACTGAATTAATTGTCTCCTGCAAAATCCCCTCCCCTTTTGCTCCTCTTTATTCCCTATGAGAGGGACCATTCACCATCTACCTGTGCCTTTACTCCCAAGTCAGCCATTGTTCCTTAGCTGTTCCCTTCTCCTGACAGCTCCGCGCATGCACACACTGGGAATAGGCTCCAGCTGTTCTTCTGCCTCACTGGTCTCCGGCTCTGAAAGCAGCTGATAACTATCGGATGGCCCTGGCCCCCTCTCTGCCTCCGACACAGAGCCCTCATCAGAAGCTTCCCCAGACTCCAGGACTGGTCCATGTTCCTCCCCAACCCTCCTCACTGTCTAAGTCTGCCACCAGCTCCGCTGGCCGCTGGCGGGCCACAACGGTATCACGATGAGTCACCTGGCATGGTGGAACTTCTATAACACATTCTTTAAAAGCTAATAGATCAGAAACAACTTTTGATTGAGCACTTCCCCATGGCCGAGAGGCAAGTCCATTATTGGAAATTAGGACCCACCCATTGAAAAATATGATTATGTATGTTGCTATATGGTTATTATTCTGAGGAGCCCAGGTGAAAAGGCATATGGTGAGCAGCAGAGAATGTACCTGGGGTCTTATAGAGTCCTTTCCTTCAAAACTGTCCAAATCATCAACAAAATGTCATACAGAAATCACAAGACCATCTTGTGAGTTTTTACAAGATCTCAGTTCTTTCTTTAATACACACCCAAGTACGTACAGGGGAGGGCTTCAAAAATTTCAGCAACGGGCTCTCTGGGCGTGGCCATAGTGGGTGTGGCCTAGCTGACCTCTTGTACCATGATGGGGGGGATTTTCACTTTCCTGAACCTCCAGAGGCTTGCCATGAGCCTCCGGGAGGGCAAAAACTGCTTTCCCCCAGGCTCTAGAGGCCCTCTGGGGGCCAGAAACACCCCGTCCCCAATTTCTGGCCTTCCAGAACTTCCTGGAAGCCTGTTCTTTCCCCTCCCTGAGCCTCCCCGCGGTCCCTGCACTTACCTCGCCATTCAAAATGGGCCACATGGAGACTCCGGGGAGGGGAGGGGAGGGGCAGGCGGGTGGTGCAGGGTGGGTGGGGCCAGCCAGCGGTGGGATTTGGAGGTTCTCCAAACTGGACATAGCATTAGCTATGGGTTCGCCTGAATCTGGGCGAACCTGTAGCAACCCACCCCTGAGTGTGTAATGGTATTCAGAATCCAGGGACAGCTGCTGCATAATTTTCTTTACTGTGATCAGTGGAACACCAACTTTAGAATATAACCTGCCTCCTTGAGTGCAGTTATGTAACAGAATAACAATATAATAGTGTTGGAAAGGTTCGAATCCCCAGCACCCCATAACGGAGTGAGCTCCCGTTACTTGTCCCACTTTCTGCTCAAGAAGGAAACCCTATTCAGATAAATGGTTGTCCAATCTCTTCTTTAAAACTCCAATGTTGGAGTACTCACAACTTCTAGAGGTGAGTTATTCCACTGGTTGATTGTTCTCACCACTAGGAAATGTCTCCTGAGTTCTAGGTTTCTTCTCTCCTTGATTAGTTTCCATCTATTGCTTCTTGTCCTGCTTGAGGTGCTTTGGTGAATAGGTTGACCCCCCCTCTTCTTAAGGCAACCCCTAAGATATTGGAAGACTGCTATCATGTTGCGCCTAAGTCCTTCTTTTCATTACACAAATGTACCGAATTCTTGCAACTGTTGACACCGTGGTTAAGAGCAATATATAACCTGGATTTAAGCAAAGATGTATAAATATATCAACCCATTCTCCTATTTTTAAGGAAACCCAGACGTAACCTCCACAAAGGTAAGGCATGGAAATTAGGGTTGGTTCAGTGAAATGCTTGCTAAAATGAATCTCATCATATCTAAAGGTTAACCCTCAATTCCATGAGGCAGCACAAATGCCATTAGACCAGGAGGGATACGGACCAGCTCCTACGTGTATCTGCTTTGTGCAAATAATTCTGATAATGGGTTTTCCATGTGAAACAGCCATCCGAATCGAACACCACTGATGGACCATTTCAACAACCTTGCCTCATTTCTGTCCTTTCAGAAGAGACCGTTCATATTGTTGCCTTGAGAATTATTGGGGGGCGGCAGGCGGGGAGAGGTATTGGAGGAATAACTAGAGGGGGGAGGACCCAAAGGCTGGAGGGTTTTCATTTTTGGTTTCATTTTGCTTCTATTGGAAAGCGTCGGCATTTTAGGGAACGCGCCTGAGATCACGAAGTCAAAGCACGCTTTCTTCACATCATCACTAAGCTTCTGTTGATTTCAAGAACAAGTCCGTGGGGTCTTCTTGGCAGCAGTCCAGGAGGGGTTGGGCATTGGACCTTTTTGGGAAGGCAGCTCTCAGTCCTGGAATTCTGCAACTGGGAGGTCCTTGGGGCTCTCAGAGCTGCGTTGCTTTCTTGCAGACGACCAGCATTCCCTCCTCCTCCTCCTCCTCCTCCTCCTCCTCCTCCTCCTCCTCCTCCTCCTCTTCCTCCTCCTCAGTGGTGAGCTTCAAAACTTTAGCAATGGGTTCTCTGCCAGATTGCTTGGTGGGCATGTCCATGGTGGGCATAGCCTAGTTGGCCTCCTGCACCACAGGGGGGTGACGTTTTCACCCTCCATGGTCTCCGGAGGCTTTCCTCCAGCCCCTGGGAAGGTAAAAACTGCCTCCTCCAGGCTCCATTTCTGACCTTCCAGAACTTCCAGGAGGCTCATTTTTCACCCTCCCCGAGCCTCCGCGTGGGCCCTGTACTTACCTGACATCCCAAATGGGCTGTGTGGGGACTCCTGGGGGTGGGAGGGGTGGGGAAGGATGGGTGGAGCCAGACAGGGATGGGATTTGCGGGTTCTCAGAACTGGGCAGATTCTTAGCTAGAGGTTCTCCCAAACCTGTGCGAACCCACAGCAGCCCTCACCTGCTCCTCCTCTCCTGCTGTATTACTGTATTCCCTAGTTGGACCATGAGCTAGAGGTTCTCCCGAACCTGTGTGAACCCACAGCAGCCCTCACCTGCTCCTCCTCTCCTGCTGTATTACTGTGTTCCCTAGTTGGACCATGAAATGTCTTCAAGGAAACAACCAAGATCAGAGAGCATGAAGGGTGCCATAGTCCTCCTCCTTCTCCTCCTACAGCCCCCCCTCCTTCCACTCCACAAATACCCCTCCTTTCTACCACTGATGTTCCCTAGTTGGGTCATGAAATGTCTGGCAAGGAAACAAACCACCTGTGAGAGCATCAAGGACCCCACGGTCTTCTTCCTCCACCACCCACTTCACTTTTCTCTGCTCGGCAACCCCCTCTCCCTTCTACTTCTGATGATATTACCTAGTTGGATCATGAAACGTCTGGGAGAAACCAGGCCAGCTCAGAGGGCACTCAGGGCCCCACAGTTCAACCCTAAGCTATAAATATCCTCCTCTATGTGGAAATCTCCCAATGTGTCCCCTTCCAAATATTAGCCAGGACTGATCCTGCTTAGCTTCCCAGCCTAAACAAAACACTAGGTGAAATTTATTTTATTGTGTTAATGTCTCAGATGCTTTGGAAGATGTTTTATTCACTCCCTTGTTTTATTATATAAGCCATCTAGTGCATCAAAAGATGACCAGGTCTTTTCATACAGCATTTAAACCCTAATGTATATTTAATGAAAAGAACAAACCTCTTTCACAATTGATTAATATTTGGTTGGATCCTGCTGCTGAACTCTACCTTAGACTGAGATATTTGAAGTTGTGCCATGCATTTACCCACTGAGGTGATTGGGCTTCCCTCTCGTCTGATTATACGAACAAATTTCCCGCTACCACTCTAAGAAATATATACTGTGGGCGCTTACAAAACACAATCTAATGTCTTCGTGAAAAGAGCAGGAAATAAATGGGTCTCACTTTTGCAAAGGCGAACAAGGACTGCCTGAGGTAAAAAAATAATCTAGAACCGTGATTCTCAACCTGTGACCTGCAGATTCCTGGGGGTTTGCGATCAGCAGCGGGATTCACTTACTGTGAGTGTGAACGCCAGTGGTGGGTTGCAGGCAGTACGGGCTGGTACGGGCATACCGGAGCCTGCCCAGAGCACCGGGTACCGTTCCGGTAAGGTGCTCTGGAGAGCCCACCTGCCGGCCTGAGCTCCTTACCTGTCCTTTAAAGCCTTCGGGGGTCCCACGCACACGCATGGCATGTACAGCGCTTGTGCGACGCTCTGACAAGCAGCCTGTAGAAGCGTCGCTGGCATCTACAATGCATGTGCACACTTTGCACATCCATGTGGGCAATGCCGGACCCATTCCAACCGTACCGGTTGGAATGGGATCTGGAACTTTACCACTGGTGCACACCTTCAGTGCATGGGTGCGGTCTTCCATGCATGCGCTTTGCTTGTACCCGTGGCATGCAGGCATGCGTGTGAGGCTACCTAAGATGTTTAGGAGCCTGGGCTGGTGGGTGGACTCACTTGCAGTTTGGTGCAACCGGTTCTGCCAAACCAGTCCGAACCGGCTGAATGCCACCTCTGATTGCGATGTCATCACAGGGATCCCACAAAGACTTTGGATCTCAATATCGAGTTAAGCCTTGGGAGTCCATGTCCACAAACGGTATTTCAAGGGTGTCCACGGGGGAAGAAAAGGTTGAGAACCCCTGATCTAGAAAGTAAAAGAGAGAAAGCCGATCAATAGTTGCACATTTTAAATACGGTTCGGGAGGAAAACGTTGCACGCATTTCAACTTGGCACCATTGTTGTCTCTGGAAAAAGTGTGTGGGTGTGTATTCGACGTTTCCAGAAGATTTCACATTTCATGCACGCAAGTCTAATTTCATTGGTAAATTAAAAACAAAACTAGTTCCAGTTGAGGTACTGCTGGTTACTCCTCCTAGTACTTGGTGCCCAACGATGCTAGACATCAAGGGATGGTATTCATTCACTTTCCCTACCAGTTTGCAAATGTGAGCGCGTGCATGTGCACCAGTGGTGGGTTCCAGATCCCCGTGCAACTGGTGCGGTGCAACGGGGCCCGGTGTCTCCCACATGCACGTCCATGCGTCCTTACCTCTGCAATGCCTTCGCGATGCTCTAGCTGCTCGGCGGAGCGTCACATAGGCACCGTATGCTTTGTGCGCAGAAGCGCCGAAGAGCTCAAACACAGGTAAGGAGCTGGGGCGGGCAGGTGGGCCCTCCGGAGCACCAATACGGAACGGTACCCGGTGTTCCCGGCATGCACCAGTACGCCCATACCAGGGAGAAGTGCCTGCAACCCACCACTGATGTACACAAACATTCACGCAGGCGCTTTGCTTGCGAATGCGGCTTGCACACATGTGCGTGGCTGAAAACATGCCTGAATAAGACAGCATGGAACCGGGATGGGTAGCCAGGCCCACCCACAATTTCCACTACTGGCTCGGGTGAACCAGTCCGAACCGGCTAAATACTACCTCTGCTAGACATGCTCAGACACAACCTCACCAAGCTTCACATTCCCATCGTACAGCAAAGAGTCTACATCGGGAAGATTCATACAGTGCTAATTTGCTTCTTGAAGAATGTCTCCAATTTTTGTTTATTTACCCTCCAGAGAAAGAGACCCTTTTGCTAATTACAGGTAACTGAGTTTTTGATCTCACCCTAACGACCTGACCCTTTTTCGACTTACGATCGTGGCTCCTGATGCTCACAGTCTCGTTACAGATTTCCTGGAGCCTCAAGCACCTACGGTGGAGCTCCTGCAGTCCGTCAATCGGGAGAAGGACACCGTGGTGTTGAAATGCATCGCAACTCATTACAGGCCCCCCAGGGTCGCCATCTCGTGGGTGGGTGGCCCGCAAAATAAGAAGGAAGGCGTTATGGACCAGAGGATGGCCGATGGGACCTACTGGGCCAGCAGCCAACTCACCATCCCCCTCTCCCAATGGCAAGAAATGGACAGCAAGACTTGTGAGGTGGTACACCAACCAACGAATACCAAAAAAGTCCAGAAGATTTCCAGAAAAGGTGAACTAGAGCAGCAAAGCTAGAATGTCTGAAGTCCATCTTTTAATCAGGCACTTCATGCTCCAATCTTTTCCTTCCCACTTACTGGATGTAAACTGGGATTTTCTTCTGAACACTATGTCCCTGGGTTACCACTCTCCTCCTCCTCTTCCTCCTCCTTCTCCTCCTGCTCCTCCTCTCCTGCTGTATTCCTGTGTTCCCTAGTTGGATCATGAAATGTCTTCAAGGAAACAACTCAGATCAGAGAGCACGAAGTGTGCCACAGTCCTCCTCCTTCTCCTCCCCCCCATTCTCTTCCACTCCACAAATGCCCCTTCTTTCTATACCACTGATGTTCCCTAGTTGGGTCATGAGCTTCATTGTTTTCTTGCAGACATTTCATTAGTATCATCAGCATCACTAGGCCTGATGATGTTACCTACTTTGGTAATTAAATGTTTGAAAGAAAATTACCAAGTTCAGAGACCACTAAGGAGCACCAGCATTCCCTCCTCCTCCTCCTCCTCCTCCTCCCCCTCCCCCTCCCCCCTCCTCCTCCTCCTACTGCATTCCACACACACCCCTTCTACCACTGATGTTCCCAAGTTGGGTCATGAAATGTTTGAAAGAAAACAACCAAGTTCAGAGAGCACCAAGGACCACCAGAATTCCTTCCTTCCTTCCTTCCTTCCTTCTCCTCCTCCTCCTCCTCCTCCTCCTCCTCCTCCTCTTCCTCCTCCTGCATTCCACACACACCCCTTCTACCACTGATGTTCCCAAGTTGGGTCATGAAATGTTTGAAAGAAAACAACCAAGTTCAGAGAGCACCAAGGACCACCAGAATTCCTTCCTTCCTTCCTTCTCCTCCTCCTCCTCCTCCTCCTCCTCCTACTACTACTACTACTACTACTACTACTACTGCATTCCACACACACCCCTTCTACCACTGATGTTCCCAAGTTGGGTCATGAAATGTTTGAAAGAAAACAACCAAGTTCAGAGAGCACCAAGGACCACCAGAATTCCTTCCTTCCTTCCTTCCTTCTCCTCCTCCTCCTCCTCCTCCTTCTCCTCCTCCTCCTGCATTCCACACACAACATTTCTACCACTGAGTTTCCCTAGTTGGATATGAAATGTCTTAAAGGAAACAACTCAGAGAACACCAAGGATCTCACAGTCTTCCTCCTCCTCTTCATCCTCGTCCTTGTCTTCCTCCTCCTCCTCCTCCTCCTCCTCCTCCTCCTCCTCCTCCTCCTCCTGCATTCCATACACACACCCTTCTACTATTGATGTTCCCAAGTTGGGTCATGAAATATCATCAAGGAAACAACCCAGCTCAAAGAGCACCAAGTATCTCACAGCCTTCCTCTACCTCTTCATCTTCCTCTTCCTCATACTCCTGCTTCTCCTGCATTCCTGTGTCCCCTGATTGGATTATGAAGTGTCCAAGGAAATAACCCAGGTCAGAGAACACCAAAGGTGTCATAGTCCTTCTCCTTCTCTTCCCCCCTCCCCTTCTCTTCCACTCCACAAATACCCCTCCTTTCTACTACTGACGTTCCCTAGTTGGGTCATGAAATGTCTAAAAAGAAATAACCTAGGCCAGAAAGCACCAAGGATCTTACAGTCCTCCTCTTCCTCCTCCTCCTCCTCCCCCTCTTTTACTTCTTTGTGTGTTAAGAGAGAGATACAACGTTCTGGTTTCTGCTCTTCTGAGAGCCTCAACTAAGATCCTGGGTCACCCTGAAATGGTCTGGCTAAAGAGACCATTTACCAGGGGTAGATTTAAAGCCACCAATGGCCTTTCTAAAGTCTCTGCCACATTCCTGGGCAAACAAATTCAGTAGAGGTCTAGGGAGATTCTCCATCGTCCTCCAGGTCACGGTTGTCCCAAAGCCGTTTTTTTTTCAAGAGGCAACTGGACTTTCTGGTTTTTCTTGGAAGACGTTTCGCTTCTCATCCAAGAAGCTTCTTCAGCTCTGATCAGATGGTGGGGGATAGAAGGATTTATATAGTCCGGCGATGGCTAACCTTTTTGTCATTGCATGCTGAAAGCGTGCATACGCCCCTGCACCCATAATACAATGCATGCAAGAACCCCCCGCTCCTGTGTGCCCTGCCCCCGCATATGCACACATGACCCCATGCATGTGTTTGCAATTCCCCTGCAATCCCCCACCCCACTGCAATTCCCCCCTGCCCCCTCACCCATTTAGGGTTTCAGATTGGTGTAGGAGGCTTTCCCGGTCCAAAACGGGGCACAGGGGGACCGTTCCTGCACCAATCTGGAAGTCAAAGTGGGGCACGGGGGGTGTTGTGCAAGGCCCCAAAATGCAATGCAAGCACCCCCCTCCCCAGGCATGCACCCCGCTGCGCATGCACCCCTCCCCATGCACATAGGTGCGTGCATCCCCCACCTGTGCTCTTACCCCCATGCATGCACATCAGAGACCCAAAGACCAGCTGGCAGGCAGGATTCGCGGGCGCATATGCAGTGGAGCTGGACCGGGGCAACAGCTGGCATGCCCACCGAGAGGGCTGTTGCGTGCCACCTGTGCAGTGGTGGGTTGCAGGCGGTACGCCCCAGTACGGGTGTCCCTTAGCCTGGCCGGAGTACCGGGAACCGTTCCGGTACGCTGCTCCAGAGGGACTTCCCGCCCGCCTGCCCGAGCTCCTTATCTGTCATTTAAAGCCTTCGGCACTTCCACGCATGGAGTGTACAGACCTTGAGCAACGCTCCGCCGAGCAGCTGGAACTCGGTGTGCGTCCATGCGGGCAACGGCGGGCCTGTTCCAACCGTACCAGTTGGAATGGGATCCGGAGCCCACCACTGCACCTGTGGCACACACACCATAGGTTTGCCATCACGGATATATTCCTTCTGCATTTAAAAGGCAACGGCCCCTCTTTTGAAGACAGCAAAGTGCACATTTTGGGCAGAGAGGACCGCTGGTTTGAAAGACGGGTCCAAGAGGCCATTTGTGTCTAAATTGAACAGCCCTTTCTCAAAAGAGGAGGAGGGCGACGGCATCCTCTATCTCCAGTCTACAACACAGCTGCTTTCAACAGTTCCAAGAAGGCTCCACCCCCCACCCCACCCCCATTTTCACCACTCAGGTGACCCTGAGGACACAGACAAACCTCGAGGTCAATGATGGCCAAACATTTCAGCACCGAGTGCCCAAACTGGCACGCAGGTGCATGGATGTATGCACGCCAGAGCCCCCAAAACCCAAAGACTAGCTGGCCAGCGTGTGCCTGCCTGCTTTCTGGCCATTTTCCTGGCTGTTTTCAGGCCGTTTTCAAGCCAGTTTTGGCTCATTTTTCGGAGAGTTTTTGGCCCGCAAAAACAGTCCAAAAACTATCTGAAAAGGGCCCGACAAATGCTGTGGTTTTGGGGTCATTTCTGAGGCCATTTTCAGGCTGTTTTGGGAGCCATTTTCAGGGCCATAAATGGCTCAAAAACAGCCCAAAAACCAGCCAGAAAAATGGTCCAAAACACAGGCTGAAAGCGGCCAAAAAAACACCCCCCAAAACAGGCTGTTTTCTGGACCATTTTCAGGCTGGTTTTTTGGACGATTTTTCTGGCCGGTTTTTGAGTGCTCGGACGCCTGCGAAGACTGGTTGGTGACATGCCCACAGAGAGGGCTCTGCATGCCACCTCTGGCACCTGTGCCACAAGTTTGTCATCACTGCTCTAAGTGGCTTTAATGACCCCTTAAAAGATGCAAATGACCAGCGGTCTGCAAGGAGTATAAGTCTACTTCCATTCCCCACCATCCAGTCAAAGCTTAGAAGAAGCTTCTTGGATGAGACGCAAAGCATCTTCAAAGGCTAATAAGAAAGTCCAGTTGCCTCTTGAAACAAAGCACCTTTGGGATGAGATTCAATAGAAGACTTCTTCAGGGGATGGAGAAGTTCTCCAGAAGGTTTTTCATGAACAAGTAAAGTCCAGTTGCCTCCTGATTAAAAAAATAAATAAAAGCACCTTTGGGACATGGGAGATAATGGATAAACAGTGGATAAACATAATAGCAAAACACTGAGATACAAGAGATACAAAGGAAGGTTAAGGAAGAGTTACACAATGCCATTACTTTGTTCTAAAAGAAAGAAGGACTTCATTCTCTGCTTGACTCTACTTTTGTAGACCCCCTTACTCGTCATTTTCCTACGAAATAAAACTCGAATAAAGTTAACGCTTTCCTTTCTGTTTCTTTAGACTGGATTACGATGCCCACGGCTCTCGTGGTGACCCTGAATGCCCACCCACTCTGTCCAAGTTTAGGAACCATCAGTAGTGTGACCTTAGTCTGTTCCATCTATAGCTCCTCCGGAGAGGACATTCAAGTCACCTGGCAACCAGATGGGAAATTTCGAACGTCACCGAAGGTTCGGTCAAACAGTGTCCAGTTCTACATGAGTAGCAACTTCACAGTATCCCTGCAGGAGTGGAACAAGCTAAAAGAATATACCTGCAAAGTAACTCAAGCTGGAAGAAATCACACAGAAACAAGAACTATCAGCAAGTGCAAAGGTGATTCATTCATTCATTCTCTCTCTGTGTCTCTCTCTCTCTCCCTCCCTCCGTCCCTCCCCCCCCTTTTTTACTTATTCTTTCTCTTCTTTCTTTCTCTCTCTCCCTTTTTAATTATTTTTTCTTTCTTTCTTTCTCTCTGCTTTTTTACTTATTCTTTTTCTTTCTCTTTTCTCTCTCTGTTTCTTCTTCTTTCTCTCTCCCTTTTTCTTTCTCTCTCCCTTTTTACTTATATTTTCTCTCTGTGTCTGTTTTTTTTCTTCCGCTCTTTCTGTCTTTCTCTCTGTCTCTCTCTCTGTGTCTCTCCCCCTCTCTTCTTTTTTACTTATTCTTTTTCTTTCTCTCGCGCTTTCTCTCTCTCTCTCCGTCTCTCTTGCTTTTCACTTATTGTTCTTTCTCTCTCACTTTGTCTCTTTCTTTTTCTCTCTTCTCTTTCTTTCTCTCTCTTTCTCTCCCTTTTTAATCTTTCTCTCTTCCTTTTTCTTTCTTTTTCTTCCTCTCTCTCCCTTTTTTCTTATTCTCTCTCTCTCTCTCTCTCTTTCTCTCTTCTTTTTTAATAATTCTTTCTGTCCATTCATTCTCTTAAAACATTTCTGTCCAGAAAATAACTTCATGTTCTCTCTTTTTGTTTTCCTTCTTCCTTTGATTCTAGTTTCAACTAAATAATAATAATAATCACGACAGCAGGAAATTACATTGGATTGATCGTAGAATGTAGTAATGATAACAACTCAGTTGGAAAGCGAAGCATTTGACGATAGCTGGTCCTTGACTTACAGCCAATTGCTTAGCAACTGTTCAGGGTTACAACGGTCCTCCCCCAAACACTACTTATAGACCCATTTTCAAGTGGTCCTGAGTTAGGCCACTTGTAATCTGAGATAGGCCCATGACCACCACAGTGGCCATCATCTCCAGAGCTGCTTTGGAGGCCACACCCAGAGATAGAAACCCTCTGTCAACTCATAAAGCCATGGCAAGGAAACAAGGAAGCGCATTCCATGCATACCTTCGGCTAAAGTCGGATCTCAGATTACTAAAGCAGGCTTGTGAGGCAGGCACCTCGTTGGAGAATGTGATTTATGACACAGACTGAGGGGAGGGAAGGAACAGGGGCAAAGTTCAGCCACATCTCAAAGGATGTTAGATCTGACTGCCATGAGGTATTGCGGAAATGGTGTTCCTAATAAATGACTGGTTTTCTTTTGAAACTTGGCTCGAGGCTCATGAATTAATTAGGGCTTCTTTCAGAAGCCTCACCCCCTCCATGTCTGGGGAACTCCACCACCAGCCCCGAGATGGCCTCCAGCAGCTCAGGCAGGGAAGTTGCCACAGACCAGGGAGACTGGTATACCAGCAACTACCCCACGTGTTCCCATGAGCCTGACTTCAGAAACAGGGTCTCACAGCTTGAGATTAGTGGCGCAAGATCCCTGAAAGCCAATGATCTGAGGGGCCAGCGGCCAACAGGCCACAATAGGTCATGTCACCTTTTCCAACACCGTCGTAACATTGAATGGTCACTAAATGATGTGCTGTAAGTTAAGGATTACCTGGATGGTGTTTTGTTTCACTGTATGTTCTTTTTGGCTATTTCATTCCGCCTATTGTAAAACATTTGTCGTTTGCACTCTTGCAGCCTGCAAGAACAGTGTGCCACCTCCTACAATGTATCTCCTCAAACCACCCCTTGAGAGACTCTTCGCTCAAAACAGAGCTATCTTGTCTTGCCTTGTGGTGGGCTATGAACTGGAGAACGTCATCCTCACCTGGATGATGGACGGACTGAACCTCACCACGAATGCCACCACGGAAAAAATCAAGAGACACCCAAATCGGACCCAAAGTTTCCAAAGCCAACTTAACCTCACCACTCGGAACTGGGATGCTGGAAAGAAAATCAAATGCCTCGTTGCTCATATCTGCTCGCTTTTCCCTCAGGTGAAGCAGAGCATCCAAAAAAGCACAGGTGAGAGAAGATTCAGCAAGGATCCCAAAACTCAGGTGAAAATATTTGGCTTGCCCGAATGTCTATGGCAGGGGTGTAAAACTCAAGGCCTGTGGGTTGGATCTGGCCCATGATGTGGTTGGATCCAGCCCACAGGACCATCCTGGTCTATGCAATGCAAAGAGGAAAGATCAGGCCAGCATAGCTTCGGCCTGGTCTACCCAGAGTGAAGAGGAAAGATCAGGCCAAAGTGGCTTTGGCCTGGTCTACCCAATGCGAAGAGGAAAGATCAGGCCAGCATAGCTTCATCTCGGTCTACCCAATGCTAAGAGGAAAGATTAGGCCAGCATGGCTTCAGCCCTGTCTACCCAATGCTAAGAGGAAAGACCAGGCCAGCATAGCTTCATCTTGGTCTACCCAATGCGAAGAAGAAATATCAGGCCAGCATAGCTTCATCTCGGTCTACCCAATGCAAAGAGGAAAGATCAGGCCAACATAGCTTCATCTCGGTCTACCCAATGCGAAGAGGAAAGATTAGGCCAGCATGGCTTCAGCCCCGTCTACCCAATGCTAAGAGGAAAGACCAGGCCAGCATAGCCTCATCTTGGTCTACCCAATGCAAAGAAGAAAGATCAGGCCAGCATAGCTTCATCTTGGTCTACCCAATGCTTAGAGGAAAGATCAGGCCAGCATAGCTTCATCTCGGTCTACCCAATACAAAGAGGAAAGATTGGGCAAGCATGGCTTCAGCCCTGTCTATCCAATGCAAAGAGGAAAGATCAGGCCAGCATAGCTTCATCTCGGTCTACCCAATGCAAAGAGGAAAGATCAGACCAGCATAGCCTCATCTCGGTCTACCCAATGCGAAGAAGAAAGATCAGGCCAGCATAGCTTCATCTCGGTCTACCCAATGCAAAGAGGAAAGATCAGGCCAGCATAGCCTCATCTTGGTCTACCCAATGCAAAGAGGAAAGATCAGGCCAGCATAGCTTCATCTCAGTGTACCCAATGCAAAGAGGAAAGATCAGGCCAGCATAGCTTCATCTCGGTCTACCCAATGCAAAGAGGAAAGATCAGGGCAGCATAGCTTCATCTCGGTCTACCCAATGCGAAGAGGAAAGATCAGGCCAGCATAGCTTCATCTCGGTCTACCCAATGCAAAGAGGAAAGATCAGGCCAGCATAGCCTCATCTTGGTCTACCCAATGCAAAGAGGAAAGATCAGGCCAGCATAGCTTCATCTCGGTCTACCCAATGCAAAGGGAAAAGATCAGGCCAGCATAGCTTCATCTCGGTCTACCCAATGCGAAGAGGAAAGATCAGGCCAGCATAGCTTCATCTCAGTGTACCCAATGCAAAGGGAAAAGATCAGGCCAGCATAGCTTCATCTCAGTGTACCCAATGCAAAGAGGAAAGATCAGGCCAGCATAGCTTCATCTTGGTCTACCCAATGCGAAGAGGAAAGATCAGGCCAGCATAGCTTCATCTCAGTGTACCCAGCATGAAGAGGAAAGATTAGGTCAGTCTGGCTTCAGCCCGGTCTACCCAATGTGAAGAGGAAAGATCGGGCAAGCATGGCTTCGGCCCAATCTACCCAATGTGAAGAGGAAACATGCCATCAGTTTGGGCAGTGGCATCAAACTAGCCATGCCCACCCAGTTCACCATTCCACCCAGTTGCCATTCCCACCCAGTTGCCCATGCCTGCCAGGCCATCCGAGGCCAACCGCAGCCCTGATGTGGCCCTCAGTGATATTGAGTTTGACACCCCTGGTCCATGGAGATTCACAGACATCCAGGTTAACCCAAATGTGCTTTTTTTTCAAACGGTAACTGGACTTCCTGTGTTTTTCCTTGAAGGCATTTCAAGTCTCATCCAAGAAGCGTTTTCAGTTCTGACTGAATGGTGGAGAATAGAAGGATTTATACTCCTTGCAAAGGGGAATATATTCTTATTCCCATTTGCACTATTCAGGGCACAGATTGTTCTGATCTAGGCTTCCTCAAATGACACGAGGCAGAGTCCTGGTCCCAATAAAACCCCTTTTATTAAATGAAAGTGAATTCCTCTCATTTACATTCAGCAAAGGCCTAGCGAACAGTCTTTCAAAGGAATATTTATGACCACAGACCTTATCTAGCTTGGAAAGCTGCCATGTCAATATTTTCCAAAGGAGGTGCTGTGCGAGGAAAGACTTGGCACATAGTCTCGGAGATTCACGGACAGATCTCCACACTCCTGAAATGAAACTAATGCGCGAATGAACAAATGGTTTCCTGCAAAAGCCCACTCCCCTTTCACTCCTCTTATATTTCATCTGGGAGGGGACAATCACCTTCCACCTATGACTTTACTCCACGTCTACTCTGATTTCTGAGTTGTTCTTTTTGTCTGGCAGCTCTGTGCATGCACACACTGGGAACAGGCTCCAGCTGTTCCTCTGCCTCACTGCTGTCTAGCTCCGAAGGCACCTGATCACTGCCAGACAGCCTTGACCCCATCTCTGCCTCTTACACAGAGCCCTCACTCGAGCCTTCCCCAGCCTCCAGGACAAGCCCATGCTCCTCCCCAACCTCCTCACTCTCCAACTCTGCTGCCAGCTCCGCTGGCCACTGGTGGGCCACAATACAGACAAACCTCCAAGTGGCCTCAACGATTCTCAGAAAGAGTACTAACGACCAGATGACTACAAGGAGAACAAAAATTTTCTGTTCTCCACCATTCAGTCAGAACTGAAGAAGCTTCTTGGATGAAGAGCGAAACGTCTTCAAGGAAAAACAAAGGAAGTCCAGTTGCCTTTTGAAAAAAGCACCTTTGGGGTGTGGCTTGTTCTTGAAAATGGGGGAGGGAGGGAGAATAATTCTCGGGACTAATTATCAGAGACATGATCTCCAGATTCTTTGTTTCATACGCGTCAGAAAATGGGTGGCCCAAATAAAAAGATGATATCGTGAATGCACCATCCTTACCATATCATCCACGAGATTTAATTATTATTCCAACCATCCCTTTTCTTTCACTTTAAAAACAAACAAACACCCTTATCCATATTTCTATCTCTATCTTTATTTTGTATAGATTCCAGCCAAGTACCTTCTCTCTCTTTGGTCCTTCCGCCACCATCGCAACTGACACAACCTACCTCCCAAGCTGTTGCTTGGTTGGCTTGTGTGATCCATGGATTCTCTCCATCTGAGATACTCATCAAATGGAAGAAGGACAACAGAAGCTTAGAAGCCTCTGAGTATATCACAGGCCCATCCATACTTGAAACTGGGAAGTCCACTTTTTCTACTCAAAGCGTCCTGAAAATCCCAGCATCTGAATGGGAGAATAGAGTCATGTATAGCTGCCTGGTGGGACATGAATCCCTAACTATCATGAAGAGCGTCAGTAAATATCTGTACGGTAAGTCTTGGTGCTGGAAAATTCTTGATCGGCTCAAGAATGGGACCAAGGTTGAATTCTTCTCAGTGGAAATTACTACGTGAATCATAGACGGTAGTGAAGAAACATGAAGAATCTGCACTTTTAAATTTAACAGAGTTGGAAGAGACCTTGGAGGCAAGTTGTCTTCTAGTCCAACCCCATGCTTAGGCAGGAAACCCTACACCACTTCAGACAAATGGTTATCCCATCTCTGACTAAAATTTTCAGTGTTGTAGCATTCACAACTTCTGGAAGCAAGTCGTTCCACTGATTAAGTGTTCTCACTGTCAGGAAATTTCTCCTCAGTTCTAAGTTGCTTCTCTCCTTGATCAGTTTCCACCCATTGCTTCTTGTCCTGCCCTCAAGTCCTTTGGAGAATAGCTTGACTCCCTCTTCTTTGTGGCAACCCCTGAGATATTGGAACACTGCCATCATGTCTCCCCTAGTCCTTCTTTCTCTTAAGCTAAACATACCCAGTTCCTGCAACCGTTCTTCATATGTCTCCAGTCCCCTAATCATCTTTGTTGCTCTTCTCTGCACTCTTTCTAGAGTCTCCACATCTTTTTTACATCGTGGCGACCAGAACTGAATGCAGTATTCCAAGTGTGGCCTTACCAAGGCATTATAAAGTGGTATTAACACTTCTCGTGATCTTGATTCTATCCCTCTGTTTATGCAGCCTAGAACTGTGTTGGCTTTTTTGGCAAACTACTGGCTCATATTTAAATGGTTGTCCACTAGGACTCCAAAATCCCTCTCACAGTCATCACTATTGAGCAAGGTACCACATATACTTCTTAACCCCAAATACAGTACATGAAAACTCAACGTTTACAACTCTTAAGAAGCTACTGAATGTCCTCTATTGAACATTTCAAGGTAACTGTTGATAAGGTAGCTCCATCAATGGTGTTTGGGCAGAAATGGCTGTTTTACACATTGCAATCTTTTCCAACACATCCACAAATGTGTTTCCAATTGGAAAGAAGCTTCCATCAATTATTTAAAATCACTAAATCTCATGGCCCAGGGGTGGATTGCTATGGGTTCGGCTGGGTTCAGGAGAACCCATAGCTATCATTATGACTGGTTCGGAGAACCTCCAAATCCCACCCCTGGCTGGCCCCTCCCACCCCACCCCTCCCAGGAGTTTCCAGGTGGCTCGTTTTGGATGTGAGGTAAGTGCAGGGCCCACATGGAGGCTCGAGGAAGGGGAAAAATGGGCCTCCCTGAAGTTTTGGAAGGCTGGAAATGGGCCCGCTTGAGGAAAGCCTCCAGAGCCTGGGGAAGGCAAAAACACCCCCCATACCCGCTGTGGTGCAGGAGGCAGCTAGGCCACGCCCACCATGGACACAGCCATCCAGCAACCCGGCAGAGAACCCGTTGCTGTAATTTTTGAAGCCCACCCCCATCATGACCACTCTTATCAAATAAAAACTGGGTGTCCAACATTGCTGATCCACCTGACAGGTTTCCGAAAGACGCCCTAATTAATTCAGGAGCCTCGAGCCAAGTTTCAAAAGAAATCCAGTCATTTATTAGGAACACCATTTCGGCAATACCCCCATTGCAGTCAGATCTAACCTCATTTAAATTATGGCTGAACTTTGCCCCTGTTTCTTCCCTCCCCTCAGTCTGTGTCATAAATCACATTCTCCAATGAGGTGCATGCCTCACAGGCCTGCTGTAGTAATCTGAGATCCGACTCTAGCTGAAGGTATGCGTGGAATGTGCTCCCCCCCTCCTCACCATGGCAACTTGATAACAGACATGCCAATGCTTTATGAGTTGACATTCGGCTCCCCTCACTTTCTGAAAGTGACCTGTGCGAAGCAAAAGCAATATGAGTAAGGTATAGGATTTAAGGCTGTGTCCCCTCTCCCCCCTCCCCCCCGCCCAGACTTGTTTGGATTTTATGCACGGAATTTTGCTCTAAGGCGATCAGCCGGGATATTTCTACTCTTTACCCAAGGTACTATCTTTTTTTTAGCCATAGATATTAAACTCACATGGTCTTGATTATATGAATGCACTGTGGAACCCCCCAAATCAACCATTTCTTTTCAGATTTCCCCAAACCCGTTCCTCCACGAGTAATGGCATTCCACACCTTTGAGGACAAGGGCTATCCAAAACTTGTCTGCTTGGCTACCAGTTTCTACCCCAAAACCATCGACATTCAGTGGAGCACCAAAGGAGAGAAATTCAGCTCCATTCCAAACTGTTCACCTCTGGTGCCCCTCCCCGATGGGACGTTCCAGAAGGACTGTAGTCTGACCATCAGTGGAGAAGACGAGCACAATCCACAAGCATACACATGCACCGTGAATCACCGTGCGACCAATTCTTTGATCCAGAAAGATGTGCATTCTTCCGGTAAGTTGGACTTTGCACCGCTTAAATTGCAAACAAAAGAAACAGTGGGTCTGATGTATTTGCGAAGTGCTTTTACCAATGAGTGAATAGCCACAGTCCTCGAGCCTCATTATGCTCCACTTCACATTCCAAATCAGTGCCCTTGACTTTTAGCCTGCCAATCATGCCAATAATTGCTTCATTGCTAATATGGTTCCTAACAGAAATGTTATGCTTTTACTGATTTGCATAGCCAAAATACATTAAGGGTATGGGTCTAGGACAGTGATGGCGAACCTATGGTACGCGTGCCACAGATAGCACACAAAACCATTTGTCAGGGCATGCGAGGTGCTGCCCTGTCAGCTGGCCAGCACGCATGCGCGCGCTGGCCAGCTGAGTCCACCCTTTTTTAAAGCCATTTTTCACCCTCCCCAGGCTCCAGAGACTTTATAGGGGCCTGGGGAGGGTGAAAAGAGCCTCCCCTCCCTCTCCAGAGGCCCTCCGGAGGCTTCGTGAGCTTCCTGAAGCCTCCGGAGCACAAAAACCCGGCCCTACGGGCAAACTGGAAGTTCGGGAATGGACTTCCTGTTTGCTCAGAGGGTCATTTTGACTGCTCCGGAGGCTTCAGGGAAGCCTCTTGAAGGTCCCTGAAGCCTTCGGAGCGCTCAAAACGACCCTCCGAGCAAACTGGAGTCACTTCCGGTTTGCTCGGACGGTCATTTTGACTGCTTCGGAGGCTTCAGGGAAGCCTCCTGAAGGTCCCTGAAGCCTCCGGGGGGCTCCCGGAGGGGCAGGGGAGGCTGTTTTCGCCCTCCTCATGCTCCTATAAAGCCTCTGGAGCCTGGGGAGGGCGAAAAAAGCATACAAATATGGGGGGGGTCGCACCTGTAGTGTGCGCATGTGCACTGGGGGGGTTGCGCATTGCATTATGGGTGCGGCACGCCTGCACACGACCCCCCTGTGCTCCCCCCACTTATGGCACACAAGCCAAAAAAGGTTCACCATCGCTGGTCTAGGACAGCTCATCATGGCCAACTTGCCATGGCCAATTCACTGTGGTCAACTCACCATGGCCAAATCAACACCGTCAACTCGCCTCAAGGCAACCCACCGTAGGACAATTCAGTGCTGTGTTAATCATTTCGTTCGGTTGCTTTTATTATTGGTGACCACGTTTTCATCAAAAATTATTGTAAGTCCTGTATTTCTAAATTGACTTTCTTTACTTTATTACTAGCTAATAACCTGCCGTTTCCTGGGTTTTTATTTATAGGGGGGAAATGTCCGGACCGAATGTAATTTCTAATGTTGGATTTTCCCCCTTACCAGAGGGAGCCCTTGTGTGGAGTACTGTGAAGCCGTTACCATGGCAACTCCACTGCACTGTACAGTCAAAGCCATTTCACGGCAATACAGTAGAAGCCATTTTAAGGCACAACAGGCTATATCTTAACCCCAAGGGGTGTTAGTGGTGTCTTACCCCCACAATATATATTTTTTCCCAAGAGAGTAAGTCATCTCTGTACCATGTTTGGTTGAAATTGCTCAAGGTGTTCCAGAGTTATGCTGGAACACACACACAGAGAGAGAGAGAGAGAGAGAGAGAGAGAGAGAGAGAGAGAGAGAGAGAGAGAGAGAGAGAGAGAGAGAGAGCGAGCATTTCTATATAGAGACATTATTGGCCTGGCTCCATTGAAATGAATTTAAATTTTGCATTTGTCCCATTGGCCATGGTGTGTTGTCTGTGGCAAGTTGGCCATGGCAAGTTGGCCACAATGAGTTGGCCATGGCCATTCCATAAGGTGATACCATGAGTGCTGATGGCTCTGGCTATTGAGTTGGTGTTGACTGACATCAAAGAGGGGGGAAAGCAGCTGATTGGTTGAGAGAGATGAATAGATTTTTGGAATTCTTTTATCTGCATTTGCTTTCATAGTAAATAATTGCTTCTATTAAATGGAGAGTTAATCGATTAGCTTTGAGGAAGGAAGGGTTGGATGTGGATCCATTTTCCAAGGTTGGTTCCATACCTCCTTCATCGTGCCTATCTACAAGTGGAAGAACCTGCATTTTTTGAAACAGAACCAAGTTGTTTGTTTCTCCTTCTTCATCAGCCCTAGCATCCAGATGCTAGATTAATTTTATTTAGATTTCCCAGGCTAATCACCAGAAGGAGCAGCTGATTTTGAAGTAGTCATTCCAATATATGGAATGGTGAGGTAGGAACCAGAAAGTCCCCGTCCAATTAATTCATGCAACATTGCTTTTGAAGGAACGGCGACATCTCTGAGCAATATGGAAGTGATCAAGATGCAATTGCCATCCTTCGAAGAGCTCTTCACAAACAGGAGTGCGGCTCTAACCTGCATGATGTCCCTCACGAATGCCAGTGCCAATGCAACCTTCAAGTGGACCATGGATGGCAAACCGGCCAACAATAATTCAGTGACAAATGAAGTCTTCCGAGAAACTAACGACACTTTTTTGATGTATGGCCGACTGGAGGTGAATCTGAGTGAATGGATCAACACCACGCAATTCACTTGTAGCATCCAGAGTGGCCTAGAAGAAACAGAGATGAAGCATTTTGACCGAAGGAATGGTAAGGACTCAGATAAAGAGACGGCAACCGGGGTGGGATTCAGCCGGTTCGGATCAGTTCGCCCGAACTGGTTGTGAAAATCATGGGTGGGTAGGCCCACCTGCCCTGGCTTTATGCCATCCTATTCAAGCACATTTTCAAGCCGTGTGCATGGGTGCAAGCCGTGTGCATGATCAAAGCGCATGCGTGGAAGGCCGAGTGCATGCGCGCTCACATTTCCGAACTGGTAGGGAAAGTAAGTGAATGCCACCCCTGGACAGCAAGCAAATGAGACAGAAGAAGTACAGGGAGATTGGGAAGCAGTTCAATCCAGCCTTATTCTGAATTGATTTATAATCAGAGCAGAGTCTTATTTCTCAACAGCAGAATTGTGGCATTATTTATTTGTTTTCGGGAATTTATATTGCTGCCTATTTGCACATGGTGACTCAAGGTGGCTTACAGGAACATAAAACGATTAAAGCTAATAAAAGAGAATAATCATCATAAATTAATAATATAATATAATAATCTCCCACCCACCCTGCCCCGATGAGAACACATCACATGAGCCATTTCATGGTTTCCATCCCGCTCCGCGATCCCCAGGCCCCCTGGCAGAACCAGGCTTTTAGTACTTTCCGGAAGAGTGTTAGAGTGGGGGCCAGTCTAATCTTTGGGGGGATGATGTTCCAGAGAGAGAGGGAGCCACCACGTAGAAGGCCATTCTTCTGGGTCCTACCAGGTGTATCTCCCTAGAGGATGGGACCCGCAACATTCCTTGCCTCCTTTCTCTGGTGGGCTGGGTAGATTTGACCAGCAAGAGGTGATCCCTCAGATCACCTGATCCCAAGGGCTTTAAAGGTGGCAACCAGCAACTTGATGGTCTTAATGGTATGTTCACAACACAGCCAGTTTGGCCTGATAATTGAGGTGCTGGCTTAGAAACCAGGAGACTGTGAGTTGTAGTCCTGCCTTAGACATGAACGTTGGATGAGTGACTTTGGGCCAGTCACCAAGAGACTGAGAGTTCTAGGCCCACCTTAGGCATGAAAACTGGCTGGGTGATTATGAGCCAATCACCAGGAGACCGTGAGTTCTAGTCCCACCTTAGACATCAAAGTTGGATGAGTGACTTTGGGCCAATCACCCAGAGACTGAGAGTTCTAGGCCCACCTTAGGCATGAAAACTGGCTGGGTGATTATGAGCCAATCACCAGGAGACTATGAGTTCTAGTCCCACCTTAGACATCAAAGTTGGATGAGTGACTTTGGGCCAATCACCAGGAGACTGTGAGTTCTAGGCCCACCTTAGGCATGAAAACCAGCCTGGTGACTTTGAGCCAATCAGCAGGAATCTGTGAGTTTTAGTTAGGCATCTATTAGGTATAGACGCTGGCTGGGTGATGAAGGACCAGTGCCTCTCTCTCAGCCCAACACACCTCACAGGGTTGTTGTCATGAAAAGAGGAGAAACAAGGAAGCTATGTATGTTTCCCAAGTTAAGTTACTGATAAAATAATAAAGGCACGATTTTTAAAAAATCTAATAAATAAATAATATCGATGGCCTTTTAACTTAGGAATTCCACCAGAATTCCAGATATCATAGCTTGACAAGAACGGCAGGAAAGTTGAAGATTTCTTACCTAGCGTCCTTCCATGAAAAGTGAACGGTGTGGTGGCCTAGGGGTATAGACACTTGCCTCCCACTTGGGAGAGTGAGAGTTCAATCCTAGGTAGCGGCAGGTATTTATCTCCTAGGGCGCAAAGAAATAAAATATCTGCTGTGAATTCTGTGTGGCATCAGGAAGGGCATCCGGAGAGTAAATGCTGAGCTCTGTCCAGTTGCCCCAATTCTACCCCGAATTAAGGGATTACAGGAGGGTCATAAAAAGGGAGTTTTATCCTTACTTGAAAGAACCCTTCTCAATACAGCGAAGGGTACAATGATGATAGAGTCCAGCGCATTTTGTTTCCCAAAACATGTTGTCTTGTTTTTGTTAACCTAGGGACTGTGAGACCCCCCAAGGTGGATCTCCAGCGTCAGTCGTCCAGCGAAGACTTCAACGTAACCCTCCTGTGCATAGCGAAAGATTTCTATCCAGATGAAATCTTTCTGAAGTGGGAAGAAGAGAACCAAGAGATGTCCTTCAAGGGCTACGACGCCTACGGCATGAAGTGCAACCACGAGAAACAAACATGCTCCTTGCTGAGCATGCTCGAAGTCCCCACAAGCAAATGGATGACGGGCGCCTCCTACAGATGCCTTGTAGCTCATGTCTCTTCAGAAAACATAATCGCTAGAACAACTAATTTCTTAACTGGTAAAAAAAAAAATCATTAACGCCAACAACCACCTCAATTGTGGCGTTGTTGTCATAATGCTCCCTTTATGTACCCTTCCATTTCACATTAAAACAATATGCATGAATTGGACATTGCTTGCTTTCTTCTTCGATTGGCAGCTTCTTTACAACCAAAAAGAGCCACAATTTAGGCCAGGGTTCAGCAACCCGCAGGCTCTGGAGCCACATGTGGCTCTTTTATTCCTCTTCTGCGGCTCCAAATTTTCGTCACAACCACCAATGTGTGATACCCGCCGGTACGCAATTTACTGAGCTTTTCAAACCCTGGCAGGCCAACCATGGATAAATCCATGGAAAGAAAAGTTTCAGAAGAAAACAGAACATTTAATTCAACCACATACGCCAGTTCTGTGGCCGCTCAGGAAATACTCAGGCACGGGAAGAGTATTTTGTGGCTCCCTGTGTTTTATTTTTTGTGGGGAACAGGTCCAAATGCCTCTTTGAGTGTTTAAGGTTGCCGACCCCTGATTTAGGCCAACGCAACACTCCAAAGATGCTATACGGGGGTGAAGTTTTTTTAAAAAATGCGGCCGATAAACTCCCACCATTATCCATTTGCGATGCATTTGATGCTTTCCTCCCCCCCCCCAAAAAAAACAGTTTGTCATCCTTTTACTTACGTTTGAATGTGATTTTTCACCCTAATCATTTCTCTTTGCTGGTTTTAAGACTGCTTCGTTGACTGAATGTTACGCTCCGGGGGAATATGAGGATTTGATCGTTCTTTCTCTAGCCACGATGCCCCTTTGATCCTGCTTTAAATCTGCTTTGATTATTGTATACATTTGGGGGGGGCTACCGTTTTTGTCACTCACCTTTTATTCTCGGTGGTAGGAAATATCATCATCCTAGGTAGTCCTCCACTTATGCATGCTCCCTTAGCAACGGTTGGAAGTTAGGATGGACCCAAGGGTGGGCTTCAAAAATTTTACCAAGGGGTTCTCTGCCAGGTTGCTGTATGGGCGTGCTCATGGTGGGTGTGGCCTAGTCGGCTTCCTGCACTATGGCATGGGGGAGTTTTTGCCCTCCCTGGGCTCAGGAGGCTTTTTTTCGAACCTCCGGGAGGGCAAAAATGGCCTCCTCAGCCTCCGGAGACCCTCCGGAGGCCAGAAATGAGTCTGTTTCCGGCCTTCCCAAACTTCCAGTAGGCCCGTTTTTTTGCCCTCCCTGAGCCTCCGCCTGTGCCCTGCCCTTACCTGTATCCAAAACAGGCCACATGGGGACTCCTGGGAGGGGCAGGTGAGGTGGGCAAGTCCAGCCAGGAATGGGGTTTGGAGGTCCTCTGAACTGCAGAGAATTTTAGCCAGAGGTTCTCCCTAACCCATTGCGAACCCCCAGCAGCCCACCCCTGGATGGACCCCACAAAAGCTACTTATGACCCGATTCTGAAATTCTGATGGCCACCCCCACCCCGTGTGGTCATGGGATCATATTTGGGGTGCTGCACAACTGGCCCATCCCGCGGTCACCATTTACAGCATTTTTGCCAGAAATCACCATTGACCTCTGGGTTTTCGGCAAAAAACCAAGCCCATGGTGAACAATAGATTTGCTTAACAACTGCTGCATTCGCTTAAGGACCATGGCACTTGCTTTACCAAAAAGAAAATAGTTGTAAAGCCAAGTTGGACAAATAATGAGCCATTGTGCAGCCATCGTGGCTTACAACAGTAATTGCCAGGCTCCATAATGGATGTAGGTCGAAGACAACCCATGCAGATGTTCAATAATGGTTCAAATAGAAATCGATCATGTCTTTCTCCCATTCTCTGTCCACCAAATGTTTTCTATTGGTTTTTCTTCCTGTGCTTTTTGGAGCCCTCTTTCTAATTTGTTTTTCTTTTTCCCCATTCTTCAGATTCCTGGGACTGTACCCTCATGGGAACGGCTTTCTGTGATATCCGCAACGAAAGCGAGGATGAATACAGCGAGCTGGAAGAAGCCAACGGTGTCTGGAATAAAGTTTTCACCTTCATTGTTCTCTTCATCGTAGCCCTATTTTATGGCGGACTAGTCACGTTCATCAAGGTAAAAAAGGAAATCTGATTCAAAGCATAGAAATAGAATATTGCCATCTCTTTGTTTCTCAATTGCCCGTCCAGTAAAGGAGTACCTACCCATTGTGGCCCAGAATCATGGCAGAAGCAAGCAAAGATGATTAGGGGGCTGGAGGCTAGAAGCAAGGGGTTGGACTAGAAGACCTCCAAGGTCCTTTCCTACTCTGTTATTCTGTTTTCACGTATGCAGGAATTGGGTATATCTAGTCTAGTGAAAAGAAGAACTACGACATTATAGCAGTGTTCTAATATTTGAGGGGCTGCCACAAAGAAGAAGGAGTCAATCTATTCTCCAAAGCATCTGAAGGCAGGACAGGAAACAATGGATGGAAACAAATCAAGGAGAGAAGCAACCTAGAACTTAGGAGAAATTTCCTGACAGTGAGAACAATGAATCAGAGGAACAACTTGCCTCCAGAAGTTGTGAATGCTCTAGAGTCTCTGAAGAATTTGTCTGAAATAATATATAGTCTCCTGCTTGAGCAGGGTGTTGGACTATAAGACTTCCAAGGTCTCTTCCAACTCCGATGATGTTCTACATTCTGTTCTAATCATCCCAGCTTGAGGAACCTGGGTCCTCTTAGATGTTCCTCAGCTGCAGTTTCTAGCAATGTCTACCAGCCAAGCCAAGGGTGAAGGATATTGGGAGTTATACCCAATGGTGCTTTTCAAAGAGGCAACTGGACTTTCTTCATTTTTCTTTGAAGATGTTTTGCTTCTCCTCCAAGAAGGTTCTTCAGCTCTCTGAAGAAGCTTCTTGGATGAGCTGAAGGAGCTTCTTGAATGAGAAGCTAAATGCATCCAAAGAAAAACAAGAAAGTCCAGTTGCCTCGTGAAAATGAACCTTTGGGACAACCATGACCTGGATGACTGAGAATCTCCATAGGCATTGGGAGTTATAGTTCAACAATAACTGGAGGGCTCACTCAGTAGCTAAGTCCTAAAATCCCTCAGCCTTTTGGAATACAATGTGGATATTCAGAATTTTGAGAAAGCCTTGCAGATGCCACAACATAGCACAATGTATGCTTTCATATCACAATTTACTGTATTTTTCAGAGTATAAGACGCACCGTTTTCCCTCAAAAAAGAGGGTGAAAATCTGGGTGCATCTTATACACTGAATCCAGCATTTTTTGCCTCCTGAAACCCCGCCCCTTCACCAAAATGGCCGTGCATAGTCTTTAGGAGGCTTCCAGAGTGCTCCAGGGGCTGGGGAGGGCAGAAATGAGTGGAAAATTGGTCATTCTTTGCTCGTTTCCCCACCCCATCTCCCAGGAGCACTCTACAAGCCTCCTAAAGGCTATGATCTGGCCTCAGGGGCTACCCTGGAAACAGCAAAGGACCAGCCTGTGGTCTCTCTGCATGGCCCTCCTGCATTCTATTTTCAGCCATGACGGCCTCCTGCATCCCTCCGCCAGCAAAAACAGTGCCCCGGGAGTGCATGGACTCAGCGTTTGGTTGAAATGGGCTCCTGAAGCCCTCTTCCATGAAAATGGGGCCTGGGAGGGTCACATGCATCCTCACTGAGCTCGGTTTTCACTGATAGAGGGCTGAAGGAGGCCATCACAGCCAAAAACAGAGCTCAGGAGGGCCGTACAGAGGCACCGGGGATAGGATAGAGGAGGCTTCTGTGGGGCAAGCCTGAGGGAGAGAAGAGAGATAGAATAGGGGAGGCCGCTGTGCAGCAAGCCTGAGGGAGAGAAGAGAGATAGAATAGGGGAGGCCACTGTGCAGCAAGCCTGAGGGAGAGAAGGGGATAGGATAGTGGAGGCCACTGTGTAGCAAGCCTGAGGGAGAGAAGGGGATAGGATAGTGGAGGCCACTGTGCAGCAAGCCTGAGGGAGAGAAGAGAGATAGAATAGGGGAGGCCACTGTGCAGCAAGCCTGAGGGAGAGAAGGGGATAGGATAGTGGAGGCCACTGTGCAGCAAGCCTGAGGGAGAGAAGGGGATAGGATAGTGGAGGCCACTGTGCAGCAAGCCTGAGGGAGAGAAGGGGATAGGATAGTGGTGGCCGCTGTGCAGCAAGCCTGAGGGAGAGAAGGGGATAGGATAGGGGAGGCCACTGTGCAGCAAGCCTGAGGGAGAGAAGGGGATAGGATAGGGGAGGCTTCTGTGGGGCAATCCTAAGGAGAGAAGGGGATAGAATGGGAGAGCTTGTGGGGCAAGCCTGAGGAGAAAAGGGGGATAGGATAGGAGAGGCCTCTGTGCAGCAATCCTGAGGAGAGAAGGGGATAGGATAGGAGAGGCCGCTGTGCAGCAAGCCTGAGGGAGAGAAGGGGATAGGATAGGGGAGGCTTCTGTGGGACAAGCCTGAGGAGAAAAGGGGGATAGGATAGGAGAGGTCTCTGTGCAGCAAGCCTGAGGAGAGAAGGGGAGAGGGAGAGGAGGAGAAAGGCTTCTGTGAGGCAAGCCTGAGGGAGAGAAGGGGAGAGGCAAAGCCGATCGTAACTACTCATTAATCTTCAAGCTGTAAGGGTCAATTTATCAAGCTCGATCACGTAGTTTCGTAGCTGAGCTATCCAGCTAGTTATTTAATATCGAGTAGTTGATTTAATCTTTTCTCTCTCTCTCTCTCTCTTCCCTCTTTCTCTTTTCACAGGTGAAATAACCCCCACCCTCACCCTTTTCCTATCGATGAAGCACCCATCAAACGGGACCCCACCTTCTCCCCTCCACCACCCATGTCTCTCCCTCATCCTTCCTGACCACTGTTCTGTACTACGTGCTTCGTGGAAAGTCACAGCTAAGCATTAAATGTCACCAAAACGATCCACTTCCACGTAAACCCGTCTCTGCTTCGGTCCGCCTTAACAATAACAGGAAGAAACCAGTTGGCTCTCTGCATGGAAGAAAAAGTTCTAGGAAAGGTGTAATATTGTTACCCAAATGTTCACAAATGCTAAGAAATTCATGAAGGGTGCACAAATAGCAAATTTGTCAGGGTTCCAAGTAACACACACACATCCCAATGAAAGAAGACTCTGTTCCATGTTATTACCGTATTTTTGGGAGTATAAGATGCACCGGAGTATAAGACGCAGCAAGATTTTGAAGAGGCAAATTTAAAATAAAAAGTTTTTGCACTCTGCAGATCTCCCAAAAATGGCCCATTTTTCACAAAAACGAGCCCATTTTTTTGTCAAAAAAGGGCATGAATAGCCTTTAGGAGGCTTATAGAGTGCTCCTGGGGAGTGGGGGCAAAAACAAGCAAAAATGTCCCATTTTTTTCACTCATTTTGCCCTCCCCAGCCCCCAGGAGCACTCTGGAAGCCTCTTAAAGGCTATGCATGTCCATTTTTGCAAAGGGGGCGGGGTTTCAGGAGGTCAAAAATGCTGTATTCAGTGTATAAGATGCACCCAGATTTTCACCCTCTTTCCTGAGGGAAAAAGGTGCATCTTATACTCCAAAAATATGGTAGATACCAATATTGGCATGTCTGGGAAAACCCGAATCTGAACGTTTCCAGGTTTTCCCCACCCAAAAGAAAGTTCAAGTCCCTGCCCAGCACCCACATGTCCATCCCATGATCCAATAAGGCACCGTCCAACACTGGAGATGCCTCCCAATCACCTCATCGCAGCTGCAGGGCAAGACGGCCTTGACTCTCTGAGAAAAGAATGTTATTTTGAGTATACATCTCCCATGCTCCATATAATCCCCCCTTCCCATTTTCCCACAGTAG
The DNA here is from genome assembly GCF_964273705.1 of Natrix helvetica. Classification (NCBI taxonomy): domain Eukaryota; kingdom Metazoa; phylum Chordata; class Lepidosauria; order Squamata; family Natricidae; genus Natrix; species Natrix helvetica. Next base: position 4,649,869 of record NC_138554.1, on the reverse strand, counting down.
AAATTGTGGCAGGCCTGAAGGCCCAAATTTAAAAGATGGCTTCCAGATCTGACAAAATTGTTAACCTGTCCTCTAATGTCCAAAAGGGGAAATGTCAAAAGAGCAAAGAGAAATGCTGTGTCGTTTCCAAAACAGGCCACCTTTGGATCATGGTTAGTTTATTGGCATGGCACATCAACGGACCCTCCACAGAGTTGGGTTCCTACCGGTTCAGACTGGTTCAGTGACCCATGCCTGCCAAGTCCCCAAACCATTTCTACTATGGGGCCGCCATCTTGTTTTTCAGTTCTGCGCATGCACAGTACAATTTTCAGTGGAAAATGTATATTATTTTTTAAGGTTTTGCCCACGCGCAGACCTTTTTATTTGCAAATGCGCACACGTGGACAGCGGCATGTATGCAAGAGAAGCATGCACATAAAATTTTTGTGCTGCTGAACCAGCAGCAATGCCAGCAGCAATCCTCTCCTGAGCCTCGGGTGCGCTAAAATCACTTTTCAAGAGTGACCCTATTTTTTATTATTCAAGAAAAGAGGGCCCCACCTCCGATATGTAACCTACCGACTTATTTCTCAATATCCGTTTGGTTCTTCCCTTGATCGGCCCTCTAGTGCAGTGGTGTCAAACTCAAGGCCCAGAGGCCAAATCCAGCCCACGGGGTGCTTAGATCTGGCCAATGGCGCCACCCTGGAAATGGCAATGGACTAGCCTGCTGGGTGGCCCTCACAAGCTCTGTTTTCGCTGCCAGAAGGTTGCAGGGGACCATTGCAGCCGAAAATGGAGCTCTGGAGCCCGTTTTCGCTGGCAGAGTGCTCGGGCCCCCATAGGTGCCACCAATACGAGTTATGTCAACCTGGACATGCCCCCTTGGTCCCCCTGATGTCAAACCCAACCCTGACGCGGCCCTCATTGACATCGAGCTCTAGTACTAAACAGCTAGTCACTATTTTCTTTAAAGTCAATTGAATGAACTCCTTCACTTGCTTCCAATTAGGCATTTAAGATTCTGAGAAAGATTCTTAGTGCAACGTAAAAAGAGCAAATTATTACCGGGTGCCAAAAAGGGAGCAACCTGAAGGGGAGATAACTGGCATGCATGCGCACGCCCGGAAGCTGTGCTTCCAGTTTCTGGCGCACTCACGCACACTGGCCACCTGGTGTTCTAGTTTGGGTGTGCATGTCTGCATGCAAACCATCTGGACACCACGCATGTCTGTGCCAGAAACCAGAAGGCTAGGAACCTGGTGCGCACATGTTCGCTGGGATGCTGCTTCTCTGGTTTCTGGCACTCCCACACATACGCAAACCAGGTGGCCGGGGTGTAGGTGCGCACCGGAAATCAGAAGAGCAACGGGCGACAGCTGGCTGTGTGTGCCACTTCCGTCACATGTGGCATAGGTTCACCATCATGGTTCTACCGTGTTTCTCTGAAAATAAGACAGGGTCTTATTTTCTTTTGACCCCCTAAATAAGCGCTTGGCCTTATTTTCAGGAAGGACTTATTATTTTGGAGGTGCAGGAGGAAGCGAGCGTGGTCACCTCACAGCTCCTGCTGTGTTACAATATTTTCGGAGAGGGCTTATTTTCTGGGGAGGGCTGATTTTAGTGTTTGCGCTCCAAAGCCCAATTGGGCTTATTATCTGGGGAGGTCTTATTTTTGGAAAAACAGGGTAGAGTGTCCAGAATCAACAGTTGTTTTGCTAAAAGTAGACGTCTCTACGCATGTCCATTGTATGTTCATTGATTAAGGTTATGTAAGGATATTATTGTGATGTAGCATAAATGAGCATTAATCTTTCTTTTCAGTTTATGACACTGAATAACACTGCCTTGGCAACTGCATTTATTTTATCCTATTAGCACAAAATGTTGCCCTCCCCTGCTATATAAACAGCATTAAAACGGGGTCTTACTGCATTTCTTTATATTGTGCTACTTTTTATGCTGTGTACTGCACTATTCTTAAGATTGTTGCTTATTTTTTCTGGATATATATATATATATATATATATATATATATATATATATATATATATATATATATATATATATATATATATATATATATATATATTACTTCGATAGTTGCACTGAGTCTGACTATATTATTTTTCTTGTTCCCCGTCATATAATGTTCTCATTAAGTGGAAGTATTCTGTAAAACTTTTGCTGCTACATAAAGTTCCTTTTTCAACCTGTATATTATTCTTTGTCTCTAACTTTTTTTTAATAGGGGGGAAAGGTGTTGGAGGGACTGCAGTAAGAATAGATTTTACATCCAGATGGAGTTGACTCAAATGATCAAAATCAAATTGATATTTATTAATAACAGCCAGTTGGTTGAAACGATTAAGGCATCAGACAAAACTGGATGTCTTTGAGCCAGTCACTTTTCCTCATCCCTAGGAAGGAGGCAATGGCCAATACTGGAAGTCTTTAAGAAGATGTTGGATAGCTATTTGTCTGAAACGGTATAGGGTTTCCTGCCTAGGCAGGGGGTTGGACTAGAAGACCTCCAAGGTCCCTTCCAACTCTGCTATTGTATTGTATTGTATTGCTTCTGAAAAACCTTGAAAAATTTTAGAAATTAGGCAGTGGAAGAGGGTAGAGATGGGAGGAATGCCTAGATTGAACAGCAGATGCAAACAGAGATAAATATCTAAGAGAGGAACTTGGAAGGCAAGTAAAAAAAGCATAGCAATTAAAATATTCAAGCAGGCAAGAGATGAGGGATAGATGATTTTTTTTCATTGTTGTTTTGATTTGATTTCCCCTTCCTCTTAAAGCATAGCAATTAAAAGTATTGGAGCGGGCAAGAGGTGATGGATAAATGATTTTATTCATTGTTGTTTTGATTCGCTTTCCCCTTCCCCCTCTCTTTCTCTTACTAAAAGCACAGCAATGAAAGTATTGACATGGGCAAGAGATGATGGATAGATTATTTCTCTTTTTTATTGTTGTTCTGATTTGCTTCTCCTTTTTTTCTCTGTCTCTCTTTGGCTATCGCTTTTTTTTAAGGCGGGTGACATGATTAGAAGTTAGATGGGAAAGACAGGGAAAGTTTTTTAATAAAGGGTGACATGATTAAAAGCTAGAATGAGTGGTAGAAATAAGGGAAGGGGGAATATTAGTGTATAAAATTTTATATAATAAAATGAAAGTAATAATAAGAGAAAATGTGGAACAACTGAACAATGATAGATTGCAACCGAATATAAATGTGCATTATTATTATTAGAAATTCATAAGTTATTGAATGTAATAATTATGATTAACTTTATTAGTTTTATTTATATTAGAATGTATGACACCCAGGTGCCACATTGTTCCCGCATTGATTGGATACATTTATAAAAAAATTAAAAACTCAGGGGGGGGGAACCTTGCCAATAAAATTTTGGGGTCTTGTCTTCAAGAATCAGACACGATTAAATAGAAGGCGAGGGTGGGAAACCTCACACATAAAAAGTCACATATGTATGGCCTAAGTACCGATGGTGAAAATGTTTACAAGAAAAAAGAGAAATAGGCTTTAAAAACAGGATGGAAATTGATAATAAATGTTCCCAGGTGCAGATGTTTTCAACTTGAACTCTAGACTGTTCAGAAATTAGAGAAGTTGTAAATTTTAGCATAGTTCCGTTCTAAATAGCAAGAGAATAGAATAGATTAACAGAATTGGAAGAGACCTTGGAGGTCTTCTAGTCCAACCCCCTGCCTAGGCAGGAAACTCTATACCATTTCAGACAAATGACTATCCAATGTCTTCTTAAAGACTTCCAGTGTTGGGGCATTCGCAACTTCTGGAGGCAACTTCTGTTCCACTGATTAATTGTTCTGACTGTCAGGAAATTATCCCTCAGTTCTAAGTTGCTTCTCTCCTTGATTAGTTTCCACCCATTGCTGCTTGTTCTACCCTCAGGTGCCTTGGAGAATAGTTTGACTCCCTCTTCTTTGTGGCAACCCCTGAGATATTGGAACACTGCTATCATGTCTCCCCTAGTCCTTCTTTCTCTTAAGCTAAACATACCCAGTACCAGCAATCGTTCTTCACAACTAAATAAGTCTAAGAGCACTTAGACTTATATACCTCTTCATATTTCTTTATAGATCACTCGCTCTCTAAGCAGTTTACAGAATCAGCATTTAAATAGGAGCCAGCCGTGTGCAGCAGCTGCCAAAAAGGCCAACTCAGTTCTAGGCTGCATCAACAGAGGGATAGAATCAAGATCACGTGAAGTGTTAATTCCACTTTATAAGGCCTTGGTAAGGCCACACTTGGAATACGGCATTCAGTTTTGGTCCCCACGATGTAGAAAAGATGTGGAGACTCTAGAAAGAGTGCAGAGAAGAGCAACAAAGATGATTAGGGGACTGGAGACTAAAACATATGAAGAACGGTTGCAGGAACTGGGTACATGTCTAGTTTAATAGAAAGAAGGACTAGGGGAGACATGATAGCAGTGTTCCAATATCTCAGGGGTTGCCACAAAGAAGAGGGAGTCAAACTATTCTCCAAGGCACCTGAGGGTAGAACAAGAAGCAATGGGTGGAAACTAATCAAGGAGAGAAGCAACTTAGAACTGAGGAGAAACTTCCTGACAGAACAATTAATCAGTGGAACAGAAGTTGCCTCCAGAAGTTGTGAATGCCCCAACACTGGAAGTCTTTAAGAAGATGGGGCAACCCCTGAGATATTGGAAGACTGCTATCATGTCACCCCTAGTCCTTCTTTTCATTCAACTAGACATACCCAGTTCCTGAAACCGTTCTTCCTATGTTTTAGCCTCCAGTCCCACCATTGCCAAAGCACCAGAAGGCAAGGCAAGAAACCATGGGTGGAAGCTAATCAATGAACAAAAGCTATCTGGAATTAAGGAGGATCTTGCTAATAGTGAGAACAGTTAAACCACTTGCTTTCAGAGGTGGTGGGTGCTTCATCACTGGAGGTTTTTAAGAAGAGACTGGACAGTCACCTGTCTCAAATCTTAAACTTCTTAAAATCAAGAAGACTTTGCAGAAGACAATAATAGCCAATCTTTCGTAAGAAACCACACAGATGGATTAATGCATTCACTGAGAGAGGATCTTGACTTGAAGATGCTTTTACTGGTGTCACGGGTTCATGTTGGGGAAATTCAGATACTAGAAATCAGGATTCTTATTTAAGGACTTTGGTTGCTCTCTATCCCCCTGATCAACTTTATTTTTCAAACAACAATATGTTTCACAAAAATAAGAACAATTCCATTCTTGGAAGATCAACGTCTCCATTGTCTTTATTTCATGCCTGCTTGCTCTAGAATCCACAGTCAATAACAAAGACAAGATCTATATGTTTATCAAGTGCTTGAACTGAGGATAATGGATGGAGAGAATCTGGGCCACATTTTCTTCTGAGAGAGGGAGAGGGAGAAGGAGAAGGAGAAGGAGAAGGAGAAGGAGAGGAGAGGAGAGGAAAGGAAAGGAAAGGAAGAAAGAAAGAAAGAAAGAAAGAAAGAAAGAAAGAAAGAAAGAAAGAAAGAAAGAAAGAAAGAAAGAAAGAAAGAGGGAAGGGGAGGAAAGGAAAGATAGAAAAAGGAGAGGAGAGGAAATGAAAGGAGAGAAAAGGAAAGGAAAGGAAGAAAGAAAAGAGGAAGGGGAGAGGAGGAAAGGAAAGGAAAGGAAAGGGGAAGGGGAAGAAAGGAAAGGAAAGATAGAAAAAGGAGAGGAGAGGAGAGGGAAGGAGAGGAAAGAGAGAAAAAGGAGAGGAGAAGAAAGGAAAAAGAGAGGAAAAAAATATATTGGACAACCATTTGTTCAGAGCAATAGAAGGTCTCCTCGTTGAGCGGTGGGGACCTCCAAGTTCCCTTCCAACTCTGTTGCTCTGTATTTGCCTCCATTATTATTTTACAATCTCAATAGCAGAGAGAAAAGGGGAGGAAGTTGCTATCATAATAGGGACCTCTCCTTATGGATCTGATATGTTTGACCTAGACCAAGGGTTAGCAACCCGCAGCTCTGGAGCCGCATGTGGCTCTTTCATCCCTCTGTTGCGGCTCCCTATTGCCGGTCAGCTCCACAATTGATAGGGCTTTCGGTTAGGACAGGTAGAGAAAAAAAGGACGCTGCGCTAGGAGGAGACTCCATAGTGAGGGAACTGGAATTCTGGTCAGCTCCAGAATTGAATGGGGGAGGGGCTTCTGGATAGGACCTTTGTGGCTCTTTGAGTGTTTAAGGTCGCCAATTCCAGGACCTAGAAGTTCTTCTATGGGAAAATCTGTTGATCCCTAACAAAGTGCTACATAAAAACCTTTCCACCCTTTTGAATCAGGCCGGGGATATCAATATTTCTCAGTGTTGGTGGCTTTAAGATGTGTGGATTTCAACTCCCAGAATTCCTCAACCAGCATAGCTGGTTGGGAAATTCTGAGATTTGAAGTCTTCCCCCCTGCCCCCCAATCTTAAATCTACCAAAATTGAGATCCTACATGACATTTTTAAAAAAACAGTTCATGCATTGTAGTTTGGTTTCCCCTCTACCACTAAACCCGGTGTTTTCACCTCTCTGAGTCAAATCAACAAACGGAAGTTGAGTTTCTATTCAAAGCATATCGGAGTTCTTCTTCTGAAGTTATGAATCTATCACTGTAAAACTTCGGCTCGAATTGGACATTTCAGCTGCGGCTCTTGGTGTAAACAGGATGCATCTGTTCTCAGGGTGACTTGACTACCGAGACTTAGGAGGCCATCAACGGATGGTGTCGGCCATTTTGTCGTGAACGGCAAACCTCAGGAAGAAATGGAGCGGCCCGAGTTTTCATTGCGGCCCCAATAAATTATCTCCTGGAAAAACAGCCTGTCACAGATTCAATGTGCCAGGCGTTGTTAGCCTTGAGGTTCTCCACAGTTAGATGTTTCTTCTGCTTTCCAAAATATATATATATATCTCATTTGTCACCAACGGACAAATTGCCTCAACAAATTCAATTGCCTCAAATTCAAGATGGAGACTATACAACCATAAATTTAAATAAATTTAACAGCACCATGAGTAAGGTGGCACTTTTTTAAATAAACATTTTAGTCCATGAGAAAGGAAACACTTTATCCACTCATATATTTTTTTTATTCTACAATCATTTGATGACCGGTAGAATTAATCCTATGAGGTCAGGCTTGTTCATTTTTGACATTTAGAACAGCTGCCGTATGTGGGCATCATTGTTATGTGGAATTGCTTATGTTGTTAGTTGCGAAGTCGTGTCCAACCCATCGTGACTCCATGGACAATGTTCCTCCAGGCCTTCCTGTCCTCTACCATCCTCTGGAGTCCGTTTAAGCTCATGCCTACTGCTTCGGTGACTCCATCCAGCCACCTCCTTCTCTGTTGTCCCCTTCTTCTTTTGCCCTCCATCGTTCCCAGCTTTCTTCTCCAGGGAGTCCCTCCTTCTCATTAGGTGGCCAAAATATTTGAGTTTTATCGTCAGGATGTGGCCTTCTAAGGAGCAGCCAGGGTTGATCTCCTCTAGGACCGACCGATTAGATTATCTTGCAGTCCAAGGGACTCGCAGGAGTCTTCTCCAGCACCAGAGCTCAAAGGCCTCAATTCTCAATTCATGGCAAAGATACTGGAGTGGGTTGCCATTTCCTTCTCCAGTGGACCACGTTTTGTCAGAGATCTCTGCCTTGGGTGCACAGCATAGTTCACAATTTCATTAAGCTACACTAGCCCCTTTGTCACGACAAGGCAGTAATCCATGGGGAGGGGATTGCACAACAATATAGAAATTTAGGTTTTGAACCTCTGGTTGTTTCTACTGACTTTCTCACCTAGTGCAAAGGTAAGCCTTTGTCTTGAAAACGGGACCTCAAGATCCAAAACTAAGTCAAAAGGAACACTGGGCCAATCTAATAAAATGTGAACTGAGTAAGGTTTTACACCTAGGCAAGAAAAAAACAAATGCAGAGGTATAGAATAGTTGACACCACGCTCCATAGCAACTGTGAGAGGGATCTAGGAATCCTAACAACCAGTGAAATATGAGCCAGCCATGAGCAGCAGCTGCCAAAAAAGGCAACACAGTTCTAGGCTGCATCAACAGAGGGATAGAATCAAGATCATGTGAAGTGTTAATACCACTTTATAAGGCCTTGGTAAGGCCACACTTGGAATACGGCATCCAATTTCGGTCACCACGATGTAGAAAAGATGTGGAGACTCTAGAAAGAGTGCAGAGAAGAGCAACAAAGAGGATTAGGGGACTGGAAGCATAAACATACAAAGTACGGTTGCAGGAACTGGGGATGTCTAGCTTAATGAAAAGAAGGACTAGGGAAGACATGATAGCAGTCTTCCAATATCTCAGATGTAATTAGCTTTGCTATAAGAGAAAGTCAGGAGAGTTCACTCTCTCTCTGCTTGTCCTTTGATTGATGACTTGATGACTGGAACGTGAACTGCGACTGTAAGCAATTGTTTGTTTTTTGAATTGTGTTTGGACTAATATCTACTATCTACTATCACTGCTTGTGAAGCAACTTTAGTAGTAAAGCTACTTAATTTTACTAGCAGTGCCTGTGACTCTATTCGTGTGTTTCTATTAGCAACGTTTTTCTCTCCGGCTGCACATTCCGCTGCACTACTCTCTGTCTCCCAACGGAGATACCTCCTAACAGTAATAGATGGAAATCTATCAAGGAGAGATCTTGTCAGGCCTTCAGCCATCTTTTCTTTTGGGTCTTTGGCCTGCCACACTGGGAAAATTGGGGGGGGGGGATTGTAAGGAGTCGCATACTATGTAGCCATAACAACATTCTTTCTAGAAAGCCAAGGTCATCCTTAGTCTCTGCACCTGACCGGAACTGGATGGCTGGAACTGCCAACATGGCAGTGGGAGATTGGACCGTGGGATGGATTGGTGGGTGTGGGGGCAAGATCTTGAACTTTCAACTGGGGGGGGGGGAACCTGGAAGCTTTCAGATTTGGATTTTCCCAGATATGCCAACATGGCTCTCTTCATAAATTGGAACTTTGAGCGATACTTTGCCTTGGACTCTGGTTTACTTATGGAACCCTGACAGATCCAACTTTACAACTAAAGAGACATTTTGCGACAGTGAAAACAATTAACAGAGGAAAGGCTTGTCCATGGAGTCGCGATGGGTCAGACACGACTTGGCAACTAACAACGACCACCATTACACCTCAGCAATAAATAAGATTGTTGATGATTTGCAAACTAGCAGCCTGTAACTTGGATGTTATGAAATGATAGATTTATGACTTAATTGTCTTTAATGACAGTACATGGTCTCTTTTGGCCCTGAACCACATTTCAATGACAAGGTTTCCACGCTTGTTTTGAATAACGATGGCAGCATACATTAGGGTATTAAGTCATAGGACTCAATAGAACCTTGCTCAAAGTTCCAATTTATGAAGAGAGCCATGTTGGCACATCTGGGAAAACCCGAATCTGAAAGCTTCCAGGTTATGGCATTTACTGTGCAGGAAAGATTAAAGGAGCAAAGTGACATCATATCTGTCTTAACACTGTGATATAAACAACGCCATGATGTACACCACAACATTGGAGCTTCCATTGGATGTCCATGCCACTATATGAAGATGCTGAATCTGAGGAGGTAAATGGCTGACAGGAATAACAGAATAGATTGCTTATGTTTTGATGAAACTAAATAGCAAGAGAATGGAATAGATTAACAGAATTGGAAGGGACCTTGGAGGTCTTCTAGTCCAACTCCAGTGTTGGATCATCGGCAACTTCTGGTGGCAAGCTGTTCCACTGGTCAATTGTTCTGTCAGGAAATCTCTCCCTAGTTCTAGGTTGCTTCTCTCCTTCCTTAGTGTCCATCAGTTGATCACTTGTTCTCCTGCCTTTCAGGGGCTTTGGTTTTAATGAATGGGGATTTTGTGGCTGTGACATTCACGCAAGTAGAACCAGATTTTTTCCATTCCATCCCCCCCCCCCAAGTCTTTGGGGACATTGTGCATCATTTCATAATCTGAAAGGGAATGGCATTATACTACCCTGCTTCTGTGAAAATAAGACCTCCCCAGATAATAAGCCCAGTCGGGCTTTTGAGAGCATGTGCTAAAATAAGCCCTCCCCCCAAAAAATAAGCCCTCCCTGAAAATACTGCAACACAGCAGCAGCCATGAGGTGACCAAGCTCGCTGCCTCCTGCACCTCAAAAATAATAAGACCTCCCCGAAAATAAGGCCAAGAGCTTATTTGGGGGGGGGATGTCAAAAGAAAATAAGACTCTGTCTTATTTTTGGGGAAACACAATACTCACACACATATAAATAGACACATGTTTTGTGTGACTAGTTCTCCCTCCCCCCCCCTTTTAACTGGATTAAGCTTGTGATTGTTTATGTTTCAATTAAACAAATGAATGCTTATTTATACTCTCTGTTTTGGTGAAGATCCCTGTTAGATCTGTTTGTTTACTGTGAATATATATATATATATATATATATATATATATATATATATATATATATATATATATATATATATATATATATACATACATACATACATACATACATACATACATACATACATATATATATATATATATATATATATGCCTTGTTTGTGCTTCTTTTAATATTAAAATTAGCTGATGAAAAGAAATGTCAAGCTGGAAGGATGTTGCTTAAAGCAAGAGAAGAAGAGGAAGTAAAGCTGAAGTTTGGCTCTCTTCAGCCATACTTCCTGTTTTGCATGCACATTGGGTAGACTCATGAATGCTACATGTGGTAGCAAGCTTCATCAAGCATAGCTTTTAAAGGTTAACTTCTGCAGGCCAAAAGAAATTTAGTTCCAAAACTAACTAACTAACTAACTAACTAACTAACTAACTAACTATCATCTATCTATCTATCTATCTATCTATCTATCTATCTATCCATCCATCCATCCATCCATCCATCCATCCATCCATATATCTATCTTTCTATCTTCTATCTATAAATCATTTATCAATCTATCAATCATCTATCTATCTATCTATCTCTTTATCTAATGTATCAATTATCTATTATCTATATCTATCTATCTATCTATCTATCTATCTATCTATCTATCTATCTATCTATCTATCTATCTTCTATCGATCATCTATCTTTATCCTTTCTATCTATCTTTATCTAATCTATTTATCTATGTATTTATGTGTGTGTGTGTGTGTGTGTGTGTGTGTATAATCTATTTTATGTATCTATCTATCTTTATCTAATCTATCTTCTATCTATCTATTTATGTATCTAGCTTTCTATCTATATCTATATCTATCAATCTATCATCTATCTCTTTATCTATAACTATTATCTATATCTATCTATCATCTATCTATCTATCTTTATCTTATCTATCTATCTATTTATCTATCTATCATCTATGTATATCTTTATTCTATCCATCTACAGTATATCTATCTATCTTTATCCTATCCATCTACAGTATATCTATCTATCTTTATCTAATATATCTATTTATCTTCTCTCTATCTATCTTTATCCTATCTATCTATCTATCTATCTATCTATCTATCTATCTATCTATCTATCTACCTACCTACCTACCTACCTACCTACCTATTTATCTATCATTTATCTATCTTTATCCTATGTATGTATCTATCCTATCTATCTATCCTATCTATCTATCTATCTATCTATCTATCTATCTATCTATCTATCTATCTATCTATCTATCTAATTATCTATCTATCTACCTAGCTACCTATTTATCTATCATCTATCTATCTTTATCCTAAGTATTTATCTATCTATCAATCTTCTATCTATGTAATGATAGATAGATAGATAGATAGATAGATAGATAGATAGATAGATAGATAGATAGATAGATAGATCTATCATTACATCATCAGGACCTTCTCAAAGGTCTGAACAGACACAGGGACATCCTAGAGGTAGAGGCCAGAAATTAAACAGTTATGGCAATTATGAAAGAGTAGGATGGATGGACACCAATGGGCTTAGCATTCTTTTGTATTGTGTCTTTCTGTTCCAACTACATGCTCACACGATTAGTCCCTGTTACCTGCCTTTACTTATTTATTTATTAAACTTCCTTGCTGCCCATTTTACCCTGAGGTAACATGTTTCTGGTAAAAGAGTCATTTTGAGAAGATCACAATGTCACACTATTTTCAACATCCAAGAACAAGACCATACTAAACTTGGAGATTTGATTGCCAAAGTTGCTCCATAATTTTAGAAACACATATACAACTTCCATTCATAATTTATTTTTAAAATTAACCGTGTATTCCTGGAAATGTTGCCTTCTGAAATTGCCATGCAATTCTGAAAGGAGATGTGGCTGTTTTTAAGAGTTTCGAGATTTTTTGGTGCTCTGAAACACCATTTTGTAATTAAATTTAAAGTGTTCTAAGACCATTCAACTCCTTTGGATACTTCCCTCACTTACAACTTAACAACTCTTGATTTCAAAATACTTTTAAGTATTTAGCATCCCTTGCCAAGCTCTCTGTCAACTCATAAAGCATTCCGGGCCTGCTCTCGAGTTGCCATAGGGGAGAACTGACAGAGCAGCTCGGTAGCCACGACCAGAAGCACATACCTTTCTCAAGGCTGTATCCCAGGTTATCAGAGCCAGCTGGAGAGGTGTGTTTTCTACAGCCCATAAAAGTGGGGAATGTGATTTATGACACAGCCTGGTAGGAGGGGGAAACAGAGTCATACTTGAGCTGCAAATTACATGGTACAATACAATACAATACAATAGTTGGAAGGGACCTTGGAGGTCTTCTAGTCCAACCCCCTGCTTAGGTAGGAAACCATGCACCACTTCAGAAAAATGGTTATCCAACATCTTCTTAAAAACTTCTAGTGTTGGGGCATTCACAATTTCTGGAGGCAACTTCTGTTCCACTGATTAATTGTTCTTACTGTCAGGAAATTTCTCCTCAGTTCTAAGTTGCTTCTCTCCTTGATTAGTTTCCACCCATTGCTTCTTGTTCTACCCTCAGGTGCTTTGAAGAATAGTTTGACTCCCTCTTCTTTGTGGCAACCTCTGAGATATTGGAACACTGCTATCATGTCTCCCCTAGTCCTTCTTTCTCTTAAGCTAAATATACCCAGTACAGAGCTGACTTCACTCGGTACGTGCTGACATGTTGCTTCTAATAAATAAATGGATTTCTTTTGAAACTTGGCTCGAGGCTGAGTTAGTTAGGGCATGTCGGAACCCTGACACTCTCTTCTTGTCATCTCGTCACATCGGCCTGCCAGAGTTTTGTAGCAATGAATAAAAATTCCTTTTTTTAGCCTCTTAAGGAAGAGAAGTATTACCGAAGAGTAGTTCAGACATTGTGTACTGGAATCCAGCAATTGAAATCCAACCCAGCATGAGACCTCAGATTGGGCAAGCTTTATTAGAAGAGTGGCAATTGCTGTCATGAAATGTAGTTTGGATTCTAAGAAAAGCAAGAGAAAACTCAGTTCAGATAGTTCAGGGGTGTCAAACTGAAGGTGCTTAGATCTGGCCCAAGCGGCCATCCTGGAAATAGTGAAGGACCAGCCCATGGTGCCTCTATCAGTGAAAATGGAGCACGGGAGAGTCTTCCCGGGCTCCGTTTTTGGCCATGACGGCCTCCTGCAGCCCTCTGACAATGAAACAGAGATTGGGGAGACCACATGCAGCCCACCTAGGTTCCATTTTTGGCCACAACAGCCTCCCGCAACTTTCTGCCAGTGAAAACAGAGCTTGGGGAGGCTGCGCGAGCTAGCCACGCCCCCCTGACCATGCTTCCTTCCCCCCCCAGGTCAAACGCAACCCTGATGAAGCCCTCAATGAAATCAAGTTTGACACCCCTGAGATAGTCTGTGTGAGATAAAGACAGTGAAGAGAGCACCTCTCTAATAATTGCCAGAGTACATGCTTTAGGGCGGTGGTAGCATGCTTTAGTTAGGCAAGGTTCTGTCTATAGGTAAGGAACAATAAAGCTTTCTTCTTGTTCACGTTCTTCAAATGTGCTTTCAAATGTGTGCAGCAGCTGCCAAAAAAGCCAACACAGTTCTAGGCTGCATCAACAGAGGGATAGAATCAAGATCACGTGAAGTGTTAATACCACTTTATAATGCCTTGGTAAGGCCACACTTGGAATACTGCATTCAGTTCTGGTCGCCACGATGTAAAAAAGATGTGGAGACTCTAGAAAGAGTGCAGAGAAGAGCAACAAAGATGATTACGGGACTGGAGACTAAAACATATGAAGAACGGTTGCAGGAACTGGGTATGTTTAGCTTAAGAGAAAGAAGGACTAGGGGAGACATGATAGCAGTGTTCCAGTATCTCAGGGGTTGCCACAAAGAAAAGGGAGTCAAACTATTCTCCAAGGCACCTGAGGGTAGAACAAGAAGCAATGGGTGGAAACTAATCAAGGAGAGAAGCAACTTAGAACTGAGGAGAAATTTCCTGACAGTGAGAACAATTAATCAGTGGAACGGCTTGCCTCCAGAAGTTGTGAATGCCCCAACACTGGAAGTCTTTAAGAGGATGTTGGATAGCCATCTGTCTGAAATGGTATAGGGTTTCCTGCCTAGGCAGGGGGTTGGACTAGAAGACCTCCAAGGTCCCTTCCAACTCTACTATTGTATTGTATTGTATTGTATTGCTTTGAAGAATCACAATGTGTCTTTTGGGGGATTTGGACTCTGAAAATTGCTTCATTATGACCACATTTGGAATACTGCATCCAGTTTTTGTTGCCACGATGTAAAAAAGATGTTGAGACTCTAGAAAGAGTACAGAGAAGGGCAACAAAGAGGATTAGGGGATGGCAGGCTAAAACATATAAAGAATAGAATAGAATAACAGAGTTGAAAGGAACCTTGGAGGTCTTCTACTCATAGATATAAACTAGATATGTCTAGTTTAATGAAAAGAAAAACTAAGGGAGACACGATAGCAGTGTTCCAATATCTCAGGGGCTGCCACAAAGAAGAGGGAGTCAAACTATTCTCCAAGGCACCTGAGGGTAGAACAAGAAGCAATGGGTGGAAACTAATCAAGGAGAGAATCAACTTAGAACTAAGGAGAAATTTCCTGACAGTTAGAACAATTAATCAGTGGAACAGCTTGCCTCCAGAAGTTGTGAATGCTCCAACACAGTTTTTAAGAAGTTGTTGGAAAACCATTTGTCTGAAGTTGTGTAGTTTCCCTCCTAAGCAGGGGGTTGGACTAGAAGATCTCCAAGTTCCCTTCTAACTCTGTTATTCTATTCTAAGCTCTTACCGGACAACTGGAACAACACAGAAGGTTTTCTCACAATCCCAAAATTGAGCCTCAATAGTTGGCTGCAGAGGTCACTACTATGTTTCTCTGAAAACAAGACAGGGTCTTATTTTCTTTTGAGTCCCGAAATAAGCACTTGGACTTATAGTTGGGGAGGTCTTATTATTTTTGAGGTGCAGGAGACAACGAGCGTGGTCACCTCATGGCTGCTACTGTGCTGCAATATTTTTGGGGAGGGTTTATTTTCGGAGAAGTGTCATTTTAGCACATGCACTCAAAAGCCCGATTGGGCTTATTATCTGGGGAGGTCTTATTTTTGGGAGAACAGGGTAGCATCTTTCCACCTTTCCCAAGTTAGAGCATTGTAACTATATTGAGATTGCAACATCAAAAATTACTAACCGGAAAGTTCATCTTGGCTGATAATTTATGAGTTTCAATTACAACCTACCAGAAAGACAGCCATAAGCAGTCCTGCATTTTAAGCAAGAATCCATTACTCTGAAAGATAAGTCTCTTAAGCAACCTCTCTAGAAATACCCAATTATTGTGGGGATTACAAAGGATCCCTCTGTCAGGTTTCCGAAAGATGCCCTAATTAATTCATGAGCCTCGAGCCAAGTTTCAAAAGAAATCCAGTCATTTATTAGGAATACCATTTCGGCAATAGCCCATTGCAATCAGATCTAACCTCATTTAAATTATGGCTGAACTTTGGCCCTGTTTCTTCCCTCCCCTCAATCTGTGTCATAAATCACATTCTCCAAATAGGTGCATGCTTCATAAGCCTGCTATAATAATCTGAGATCTGACTTTAGCCGAAGGTGTGCGTGGAATGCGTTCCCTCCCGTTCCTCACCATGGCAACTTTATGAGTTGACGCCCTCCAGTTTTTGTATACTAGCTAGCGTGAAACAAGTGTTTATTTTTCCTTTGACAGATGTCTAGGTGGTTGGGTTCCAGAACAATACCAGACCACCTCAACTGAATGACAAATTTTAAAACCTTATTTACTCCCCTCATTGTCTTCTTTTTAGTCTTTGAGCTTAACAAGGAACCATAGATTTCTTCATGGGCAACTGTGAACACCCTTTGTGATATTATCGTGGTCAAGGTGCTGACTTAGAAACCGGGAGATTGTGAGTTCTAGTCCTGCCTTAGGTATGAAAGTCTAACCTTTAGGCTTTCTCTTTAATGCTTTAAAGACACAAGAGAAGGAGGAACCAAGCATTAACCGCTGTACTCCAGGCCTGAGTTTAACTGTTTAGAGAGTGCATGGAAGTTATCACTGAGTTTCCAAGGTTTTATACACAAATAGGAAGACTGCTTCGATCTTTTTTTTTAATATCCTGAAATATACCAGAGGTAAGAGAAGAAATAATGGGTAAAAACGAATCAAGGAGAGAAGCAATCTAGAACTAAGGAAAAAGTATTAAAAGCGAGAACAGTCAACCAGGGGGATGGCCTATCTTCAGAAGTTGTGAGTGTCCCATCACTGGAGCCTTTCAGAAAGAAACTGGAGAAACGTTTATTTGAAATGGTGCAGGGTCTCCTGCTTGAACGGGAGGTTGGACTAGAAGACCTCCCAGGCCGATTCCAACTCTATTTTTCTTTATTCTGATATACAACATTTGTCAGCTCACTGATTCCCATACTTCTTAAGGCCTGTCAAAATTGTATGGGAGCATTTTGACTAGTTGATTTAACCAGGAGTTGGACTACATGACCTCCAAGCTCTCTTCAAACTCTGTTCTATTCTATTGTCCCAAAGGTGCTTTCTTTCGAGAGGCAAGTGAACTCTCTGCTTTTTCTTTTTCTTTTTAATATATTTTTATTATTTTTACATTTAAAACAATGCAATACCGCGGAGTCGGACTGACCATACATTCACATTATGTACAGCTAGTTTCAACCATTAACAATTAATCTACTTAATACATTGTTTATCCTTCTGTCCAATCACAATATATACATTTGTTCCAGTCTTGTCATCTTGTCTTATACCAATCATAAAATCTATTCCATACTTCAAAATATTCTGCTTTCCCTTTATTTTTAAGTTCAAGAGTGAGCCTATCTGCTTCTGCACAGGCCAACACTTTTCTGATTATATCTAGCTCTGATGGTGTATTTTCTTTTTCCCAATGCTGTGCATAGGTTATGCGCGCTGCAGTCAGTATATGTATAATTAGATAGAGTGTATCTTTCTTAAACCCCTCAGGTATTATGCCTAGGAGAAAAGTTTCTGGTTTAAACATAATTTGTTCTCCCACCATTTGTTCTAACCATGATTGGATCATTTTCCAATATTTTTTTGCCTCATTGCACATCCACCACATATGATAGAAAGTGCCTGGTGTTTTTTTACACTTCCAACAATTTGGGGCGAAATTTTTGAACATTTTGGAAAGCCGTGCTGGAGGGAGATGCCATCTATAGAACATCTTATAAAGATTTTCTTTATATGCTGTAGCCAATGTTAGTTTCTGATTAAGTATCAAAAGTTTTTCCCACTTAGCCAATTCCACATTGTAACCGAAATTTTTCGCCCAGGCGACCATGGTTTCTTTGACCATGTCTGCTTTTTCTTTGAAGATGCTTCACAAAAAGTCTTCAAAAAGAAAAACCTGAAAGTCGACTTAAAAATAGCAAAAGTGGAGCTTAAAATGAGGCTTCAGTACTAATCTGGAAAGTGGGGAGTTAAATATTCAATACAATATACAATACAATAGTAGAGTTGGAAGGGACCTTGGAGGTCTTCTAGTCCAACCCCCTGCCTAGGCAGGAAACCCTATACCGTTTCAGACAAATAGCTATCCAACATCTTCTTAAAGACTTCCAGTGTTGGGGCATTCACAACTTCTGGAGGCAAGCTGTTCCACTGATTAATTGTTCTCACTGTCAGGAAATTTCTCCTCAGTTCTAAGTTGCTTCTCTCCTTGATTAGTTTCCACCCATTGCTTCTTGTTCTACCCTCAGGTGCTTTGGAGAATAGTTTGACTCCCTCTTCTTTGTGGCAACCTCTGAGATATTGGAATAATGCTATCATGTCTCCCCTAGTCCTTCTTTCTCTTAAGCTAAACATACCCAGTTCCTGCAACCGTTCTTCATATGTTTTAGTCTCCAGTCCCCTAATCATCTTTGTTGCTCTTCTCTGCACTCTTTCTAGAGTCTCCACATCTTTTTTACATCGTGGCGACCAGAACTGAATGCAGTATTCCAAGTGTGGCCTTACCAAGGCATTATAAAGTGGTATTAACACTTCACGTGATCTTGATTCTATCCCTCTGTTGATGCAGCCTAGAACTGTGTTGGCTTTTTTGGCAGCTGCTGCACACTGCTGGCTCATATTTAAATGGTTGTCCACTAGGACTCCAAGATCCCTTTCACAGTTACTACTACTGAGTAAGGTATCACCTATACTGTACCTGTGCATTCCGTTTTTGTTGCCTAAATGTAGAACCTTACTCTTTTCACCATTGAATTTCATTTTATTAGATAGTGCCCAATGTTCAAGTTTGTCAAGATCCTTCTGTATCTTAAGCCTATCTTCTGGAGTGTTGGCTATTCCTGCCAGCTTGGTATCATCTGCAAATTTGATGAGTTCCCCATTTATTCCCTCATCCAAATCATTGATGAAGATGTTGAAGAGTACTGGGCCTAAAACAGAGCCTTGGGGTACTCCACTGCATACTTCCCTCCATGTAGATGCAGTTCCATTGAGAACTACACGTTGAGTGCGGTTGGTCAGCCAGTTACCAATCCATCTGGTGGTGATGCTGTCTAACCCACATTCTTCTACTTTATCTAGTAGTAGGTTATGGTCTACCTTATCAAAAGCCTTACTGAAGTCCAAGTAAACTATATCAACGGCATTCCTCTGGTCCACTAATTTTGTCACATTATCAAAGAATGCAATAAGATTAGTCTGGCATGATCTGTTTTTGACAAATCCATGTTGGCTTTTGGCTATTACTTTGTTTGCTTCTAGGTGTTCGCAAATTCGTTGCTTGATTATTTTTTCCAGAATCTTTCCTGGTATTGAGGTTAGGCTGATAGGTCTGTAGTTTCCTGGATCTAATTTTTTCCCTTTTTTGAAGATGGGAACCACATCAGCTCTTTTCCAGTCCTCTGGTAGTTCCCCGGTGTTCCAGGATCTCTGAAAGATATAATTCAGTGGTTCTGAGATCTCGTCTGCTAGTTCCTTCAGAACTCTGGGGTGTAATCCATCCGGTCCTGGTGATTTGAACTCATCTAGGGTAGACAGGTGCTCACTTACCATTTTCTTCCCTATTTCAATTTGTGTTCCTAATTTTGTGGTGCTGCTTTTGATAGGTTGGACTGTTTTATCCCTTTGTGTAAAGACAGATGCAAAACATGAGTTAAATAGTTCTGCTTTCTCCCTGTTGCTTGTCACCTTCTTGCCACTTTCTCCTAGCAATGGACCAATTGTTTCCTTAACTTTTTTCTTGTTTTTAACATGTTGGAAGAAGCTTTTTTTGTTAATTTTTACTTTTGTGGCAAGCCTTTCTTCATTGTGAGCCTTAGCTTTCCTCACTTCATCTTTACAGGCTCGGGCTATTTGCTGATATTCTGCCTTAGTTATGTCCCCCTCCTTCCACTTTTTATACTTACTTTTTTTGTCTTTCAGTTTGTCAGATAGTTGTTTATGCAGCCATGCTGGTTTCTTTTGGGAGCTGTTGTTTTTCTTCTTCATTGGTAATGTGTTAGACTGGGCTTTTCTAATCTCATTTTTCAAAATTTCCCAAGCTTCTTGAGTTGTTTTCCCCTCGAGGATTCTCATCCATGGAATTTTTCCCAAGCTCTCTCTAAGTTTATTGAAATTAGCTTTCTTAAAGTCCAAGACTCTAGTTTGACTTTGTTCTACTACTTGTGTTTGGATAATGTTGAATTCCAATATTGCATGGTCACTTGCCCCCAGGGTTCCTATGACTTCAACACCTTCTATCATTTCCTCTCTGTTAGTGAGAATTAAGTCCAGTATGGCTGATCCCCTTGTTTCCTTCTCTACTTTTTGGAAAACAAAGTTGTCTGCTAGGTTTGTTAGGAACCTGTTGGATCTTCCACTTGGTGCAGAGTTTGTTTCCCAGTTGATGTCAGGGTAGTTAAAATCTCCCATTACTATTGTGGTGTGCTTCCTACATACCTTAGTTAGCTGACTAGCAAAGAGTTCATCTTCTTCCTCTGCTTGGTTGGGTGGCCTGTAGTATAGACCTATGGCAATGTCATTTCCCCCACAACCTTTAATATTGACCCAAATGCATTCAAGATAGTTCTCATTATTGTTGTGCTCTATTTCTGTAGAGACATAGTTATTTCTTATATATAGTGCAACTCCACCTCCTCTTTTATTTGGTCTATTTCTTTTAAATAATTTAAATCCTTCTAGCTGTATGTTCCATTTGTCAGTTTCATCCCACCAAGTTTCTGTAATGGCAATAATATCATATCTGCCCTCTTTTACTTGAATTTCTAATTCTCCCTGTTTATTCCTCATTCCATGACCAACGGCTTTTCTTGTTACTTTTTTTGATGCGCAAACGGCTGCCTCAGTGTCAGGCTTACAGTGGTGGCCATTTTGTATACTCCGTTGGCCATTTTATGCCCTCCGGCTGCTATTTCACCTCCTCGGCTGCCCAAAACATTGGATTGCTATTGGCGCCATGATATCTGGTCTTTGTATTCGCCATGGGGAATGCGTCATTTAGGCTTATCCCACAGGCTTGATGTCACAGGGTTCAGGTCAGCTAGGACTACCCTGTCTATTGCACTGCCTCACTATGATTGAAACTATAATAATTGAAGCACAAAAAAATTCATTGGGGCGATTACAAAGCCCCCCTTCCAAAAAAAAGGCCATTCTATCATTCTATTCTGTTCTGTTATTCTATTCCATTGTTATTTTATTCCATTGTTATTCTATTCCATTGTTATTCTACTCCATTGTTATTATATTCCATTGTTATTATATTCCTTTGTTATTCTATTCCATTGTTATTCTACTCCATTGTTATTCTATTCCTTTGTTATTCTACTCCATTGTTATTCTACTCCATTGTTATTCTACTCCATTGTTATTCTACTCCATTGTTATTCTACTCCATTGTTATTCTAATCTATTCTATTGTTGTTCTATTCTATTCTATTGTTGTTCCAATCCATTCTATTGTTCTTCTGATCTATTCTATTTTCTATTCATCCTCTTGGACAAAGTTGCAGAATTGACTAGGCAATGATTTTTTTAGAGCAACAAATATTTACAGGTGTTGTTGACCAGTTTGTTTAAGCTCTGAGTGTCTTTTTCTCAGTGACAGAATGTTTGGACTTCTAAAAGACATTAAAAAAGAAAGATATAAAAGAGGAAGAAGGGAAAGTCTCCACGGTTGAAAGCATCTCACATGGCAATTTTGGGAACTCAGACAACAACAAGGGTGGTTGGTTTTTTTCACACCTTCATGCCAGGCCTGAGGGTGTTAGTAATTTGCTAATTTTTGTTTTTAAATGACACATCCTGAAAACATGAGCAAAACTTTGAAAGTCCTGCTCATCAAGGACATAATTGTCAAGGAGGAGCAGAATCCAGTCGAGCGACAGAAGTCCAATGGTGTCCCTGGCATTTGGTTCGGTGAGTAAAAAAAGAGGTATTCTTATTTGACTTTCTACCTCCTGGGAAGTTAGAAATAAATGAGAATATATCAGGAGAATGAGGACATTTCTGGAATCAGATGCTACCTCTGGGGAAAGGGGGAAAGGGAAGATGTCTTGGAACAAGAATTTGTATCTGTCCTTTTATTAGATTTCTTGTCAGTGTATTTAGTTTTCCTAGTGTTGGGGACTACTGAGGCTTGTTGTGCTCTTCATGTGCTCTTCATGTGCTCAAGGATCCACCAAAGGGACTGTATTTGTATTGTAGGACTGTGTAGTTGATTCTACTACAGTCCCTGAAATCTTAGTTGTACATCCTGGCTGAGAACATCATTGATGGAGCAATTCTGCCTAAAGCTAAGAATGGGTTCCTCAACTCCTTGAAGGCGATCCCATTTCGGTCAGGAGTTAGCAGGAAGGAAGAGTTGCACAAAGCAATTATCTTGTTGAGCTGGGAAACAGCCTGCCCCTCAATTAGAGAGAATTTCTGTAATGTGTGGGTGAAGATGTTGTGCTCATTTCTGCACAAAAATAGCTAGAAGGAACTGCATGCTCCATCTGGCCTACCTCACCACCTTCGTTCCTCGCCTCCTTGTTTAGTCTAATGCTAAGAAAAGCTACACGGGGATTAAGGGAGCCTGGCATTCATCTGGAAGGCTTCTCACTTCCAACAAAGGAAACAGCAGTGGGGCTACTGCGACCATTCCTGATTCCAAACCGGAGAAATTATTTGACCACTCAGATCAGCAACAGACAAACTGAGCAGCTAGCAGTGGGGCTACCCAGGTGTCTGTCTATGCTGGTGCTTCATTGATAAGCTTCTGGTCCTCAAGATTACAATTAAGTTACAATAGCTAGCGATCATCCCAGCAGCTTCTTAAAACCTCACGTTTGCCCAGATGCACTCTAGAGCTTCAGTCAAGTTATTATTCCTGATTCCTGAATCATAGCCATAAGATAAGCTACCTGTTGACACGAAACATGGGGTCACCTGGCTGTCTGCTCAAAGCCAAGGAAGAACAAGCTAGGTTTGTGAACATCTGGATTAGCTCTTAGCTAAGAGCTAGGAAGCATTAAAACAAGCAGCTTAGCCTTTAGGTCTGCTGGAAATTTCTTGAGCATCTACCTGAGTGAGGCTGTTCAAATAGTGGGAAAGAAGAACCCTGAGAGATGAGTATTAGGGTTAACAAAAGTTAGTGGGAGGCAGCAATACTTATTCCAAGCCTCAAACCCAATAGGATCTATATGAGGTAGTAGGGAGCATAGGAGCTTGCCACAAGCCTTAGGGTCAATTGAAAGGTTTTCCACCTTGTAGCTTAGCTCTTAACTAAGCTTGGAGGCAACAGTTGAATGGGGTATCTACTGTTATTCCATAGCTCAGAGCTTGGGTTCATCTAAGCTAGGGGGGTTCAGCTTGTCTTATCTAAACCAGGGGGATCAGGTTGTCTTATCTAAGCCCGATCCCCAGCTGAGACCTCCTAGTCCATCAGGCTGTTACATTCCAAAGAAGCAAGTAGGAAGCTACAAGCCTTCTAAGCTAAGCTTCGTGCTCAGCTGGGTGATTTTGCTTTACCTCCTAGCTCACTATTATGATTCAGCTAGGGCTGAAGCAGGTATTTTGTTTTGCTCAGTGCTTCTCCGGCTTGGCAACTTTGAGGTGTCTGAAGTTCACCAACTCCCGTTTTTGGAGCTCAAGACGTTCACACGCCTTAAAGCTGGCAAGATTTAGCTTGAGCTGCAATCTGGGGCTCAGGTATCTAGTGGGAATGAAGGAAGCTACCTAACCTTCTTCCGAGGCTCAATGGAGACATTCTTGCCAGATGTTTTAGAAGAACAAGGAGCTAGCAATCTCGGGCTAAACAAGGAGTTTCTTTATAGCCATAGATTCTATGAGCTTAAGGGCTGAAGCATATCAAGATGGGTGCTGAGCTTTTATATTTTTTAATGCCGAGATAAATCCTAGGATTTAGGAAAGCTAGTTGGGGAGTGGGGCAAGGCGGTTATCCCAAACCATGCTTAACTGGAAGACTGCTAGCTGGGTTTAATGTTTAATGTTCAGCTAAGCCAGTCAGTACAAGTGGTATTCTTAACCATCAGTTGCTTGATCTCCAACTGAGCCATACAACTCAAGTTGGCAATGAACAGGGAAGCTGCTTGCTCCAAGCCTGATGGTTGGCCAAGACATCCTCAACCCTCCAACTGAATGCTACAATTCAGGACAGCTGATCCAGAAAAAAGTAGACTTTATTCCGAGCTTCAATGGCCAACTAGGAGATTTTTTTGATCTCCTAGCTTACTACGATTCTGCTAAGCTGGAGAAAACAATCAGAAGCTTGCCGCAAGCTTCCAAATCTCTTGCTTAGCTAGAAGCTCTATGATGACTATGACTTGAGAAGTTGGGCTCATAAGAAGCTTGTGGAGAGCAACGGGGATCCCGAGGGCCTGCTCCAACCCTAATGCTGATCTTTCACATTTTTAATCATCAGCTAGCTCTGGAAGGTAGGAAGGCTAGTTTGAAGCAAGTGGGCTTATTCCAAAATTCATGCGAGGAGAATTTTCACAGCCGAGCTGAGTTCGTAGGGTTCTGCCAAGCTAATCAGGAAGAAAGGAGCTAGCTAATGGGGGGTCTGCTCCATTCCTTACACATCTTGGAGAATGATCTCTTTGATCATTCTCCAAGAGATGAGGTGAGTTCCTGAGTTCCTGAAAGGGTGAGGAGCAAGAGTACCATGATTCCTTCTTCAAATCTGATATTTAAATAGAAGATTGATGTCCTTCTTATAGAGAGCATGAGGGTTCCAGTGAGCTAGCAGGGAAGGTAAAGTAGTGAAGAACAAGGAGCTTACTTGCCCCAACTCTCATGCTCAACTGGATGCTAGGAATCAGTAAAGCTAGTGGGGAACAAGGAGTGGTGGTTGTGTTATTCATTTGATCTTGGTGATTCTATGGGCCAGGTCTCTCCACATCTTCTGATCTTGCAATACTTTTTTGGAGTTGTTTTATGCTCTGGCTGGTGTGAGGTTTGGTGGGGTCTAGCCATTAAGTTCTTCGGAGCTTATCTCAAATGTCAGGTTCAACTGGGAGATTTTTCACCTCCCAGTGAAGGGGCTTCATTGCCAATCTCCAACTCTGCTGTGTGGCTGAGAATGTCTTGCTCACTCAGCTGAGAGCTTGAGTTCACATAAGCTAGCATGGGTCAACCATGAGGCTTTGTAGAAACAGTCTTACCAGCTATTTGCCCTGCTTGAGATAAGTTTTTGAAGAGCAAGGGAACTAGCAATTAAACTCCTGCTCCACAGAGCTTCTCTACATTCATGGACTCTATGAGTTTGTTGTTGTGGTTGTTAGTTGCGAAATCATGTCCGAACCAACGTGACCCCATGGTCAGTGTTCCTCCAAGACTTCCTGTCCTCTACTATCCTCTGGAGTCCATTGAAGCTCACCCTGACTGCTTCGGTGACTACATCCAGCCACCTCATTCTCTGTCGTCCCCTTCTTCTTTTGCCCTCCATCTTTCCCAGCATTAGGCTCTTCTCCAGTGAGTCCTTCCTTCTCATTAGGTGGCCAAAGTACTTGAGTTTCCTCTTCAGGATCTGGCCTTCTAAAGAGTAGTCAGGGTTGATCTCCTCTAGGACTGACCGATTTGATTGACTTGCAGTCCAAGGGACTCGCAGGAATCTTCTCCAGCACCAGAGTTCAAAGGCCTCCCTTCTTTGACGCTCAGCCTTTCTCATGGTCCAACCTTCACAGCCATCCATTGCAACTGGGAAAACCATAGCTTTGACTATACACACTTGTGTTGTCAGGGTGATGTCTCTGCTTTTGAGTATGCTGTCTAGATTTGCCATAGCTTTCCTCCCCAGGAGCAAGTCTCTTTTAATTTCTTGGCTGCAGTCCCCATCTGCAGTGATCTTGGAGCCCCGGGAAATAAAATCTGTATAATTTACTTAGATTTCAGTAAGGCATTTTATAAAGCAGACCATGGCTTACTTCTTGGTAAGATAGAACAATGTGAGATAGACAGAATGAGCACCAGATGGATTTGTAATCACACTCAGCATGTGGTCTTTTTTTATAATACGTTTTAAATTTAATTTTATCTACATATAGGTCTCTGCTTTTTACTATGCTGTCTAGATTTGGCATAGCTTTCCTCCCCAGCCTCTTTTAATTTCTTGGCTACAGTGCCCATCTCTATGAGCTTAGGTCAGCTAAGGGGCGGAATTACTACCAACTGGATGCTGAACTTTTTTTCAATCCCCAGCTAACTGCTGGGATTTTTGATTCCCAGCTAAATGCTAGGATTCAGATAAGCTAGTGAACAGCCAGGAAGCTCCTTCAAGTCTCGTGTGAATTATGGAGCTCCTTGATCTCCATGTTGAAGTCTAGAATTCAAATAAAGTCCTGAAGAACAAGGAGGTTACTTGCTCCGAGATAACTTCAATCATCTAGCTGAAGGCTAGGAGTCGCTAAGCTAATGGGGAACAAAGGATGGTGATGATGTTATTCCTTCGGTCTTGGTTATTCTATGGACCAGGTCTCCACCCATCTTCCAAACTTGCACTACCTCTTGGAGTGTATCTATGCTTTGGCTGGTGTTGACTTGGATGATCTAAAACATATCTAAAACAGTCTAAAATGGTTGCTGGAACTGGGTATGTCTAGTCTGATGAAAAGAAGGACTAGGGGAGACATGATAGCAGTGTTCCAATATCTCAGGGGTTGGCATAAAGAAGAGGGAGTCAAACTATTCTCCAAGGCACCTGAGGGTAGAACAAGAAGCAATGGGTGGAAACTAATCAAGGAGACAAGAAACTTAGAACTGAGGAGGAATTTCCTAACAGTTAGAACAATTAATCAGTGGAACAGAAGTTGCCTCCAGAAGTTGTAAATGCCCCAACACTGGAAGTCTTTAAGAAGAAGTTGCATAGCCATTTGTCTGAAACGGTATAGGGTTTCCTGCCTAGGCAGGGGGTTGGACTAGAAGACCTCCAAGGTCCCTTCCAACTCTGTTACTCTACTCTATTCTAATTTGATTATTCTCAGATTGTGCCAATACTGATTTCTGCTTGGACTAAGACTGAGTTTTGCTATGTCAGTGAGAACTCGTTCCCAAACATACTTCATTCTCATATTCTTCTATGATTGTAAGTCTAAATCCCCACCTTTGTTTCCCCGTGGGCATGAAAATATGACCCCTTCTTCTCATAGGCTGCAGCTGGTAGTCTCCGATCCAGTGTCCTGTCTGTAAACAATGCAAAATAAATTATCTTCCATCGGACTTTCATTTTGAAAGTCATTGGAAAGTGGAAAGCTTGACCTTGGAGATGCAGATCAGCATCCCGGCTATCCCAAATTAGCTGGAATATTTATGATTTGGGACAGGGACTTCCTCCTCAGAAACCTTAAGAAATCTTACATTTCTTAACCTTCTTAACCCCAAGAAGAGAGATCAATGAAAGCCCAGAGCCAGAAATAAACTAATATGAATAGGACAGGACAGGACAGAATATAGAAAAGAATAGAACAGAGAATAGAATAGAATGAATAGAATGAATAGAATAGAATAGAATAGAATAGAATAGAATAGAATAGAACAGAACAGAACAGAACAGAACAGAACAGAACAGAATAGAATGAATAACAGAGTTGGAAGGGACCTTGGAGGTCTTCTAGTCCAACCCCCCTCTTAGGCAGGAAACCCTACACCACTTCAGACAAATGGTTATTCAACCTCTCCTTTAAAACTTTCAGTGTTGGAGAATTCACAACTTCTGGAGGCAAGTTGTTCCACTGTTTAATTGTTCTAACTGTCAGGAAGTTTCTCCTCAGTTCTAAGTTGCTTCTTTCCTTGATTAGTTTCCACCCATTGCTTCTTGTCCTGCCCTCAGGTACTTTGGAGATTAGCTTGACTCCCTGTTCTTTGTGGCAGCCCCTGAGATATTGGAAGACAGCTATCATGTCATCTCCTGGTCCTTCTTTTCATCAGACTAGACATACCCGGTTCTTGCAACTGCTCTTCGTATGTTTTAGCCTCCAGTCCCCTGATCCTCTTTGTTCCTCTTCTCCGCATTCTTTCTTTTTCTGTGCTCTATTCTATGAGAGAGAGAGAGAGAGTGCTCCTCAGTAGACAGTGTCCGTGATCTCTACTTGGGGACGACTCCTATAATACGACTCTCTTAATACAGTGTTGAGGGAATTAGGTCTCCAGTAGAGCGCTTGCATAGGGGAAAAACTGTCTTCGTGTCTAGTTGTATTGGCATGCAATGGCCTCAAGTGACATCCTGAAGGGAGACGTTGAAACCGTTTATCTCCTGCACGTGAGGGATCTGTAGATATTTTCTCAGCCCTCGTTCTGGTTCGTGCATTTTGCAGGTCCTCAGTGGGAAGCAAGCTGGTTGCAACTGTTTTATTTTTCTGCACTTTAACTATCCGTCGAAGCCTATGTCTGTCCTCTTTGGTTGTTGTGCCCAACCACTCAGTTGAAGTACAAACGACCGACTCAATAATTCCTCTGTTGAACTGTATCAGCAGATTCTAGGACAAAGTTGAGTTTTCTGAGTTGATGATGCAGGGAGAACATTCTTTGTTGTACCTTTTTAATGATGTTTCTAATGTTAGGTGTCCATTTTAAGGCCTGGGAGATAATAGAACTCAGAAACGTGAAGGTCTCTATTGTTGATATCATTTTCTTTCCAACATTTTTTTTTACATTTTCTTTTAATACAAACATTTCATCATTCATTAAACAGTGTGACGTCTAGGTACACATGCTTTGCGTCATAATAGTTAAAGCTTTCCACCATATTCTTTATACATATATCTATTCTTATTGCAATACTGGGACTTAAAACGTAACCTATCTATTGGTATAACACTTCTCTTCTTAATTTATTTAACTTTATAATACATTATTTTCATATTTATTCTCTAACCATTGATAGAACAGCTCCCATATGTTATAACAAACAGATTCTTCCTTTCCTTTAATTGCAAGTGTTAATCTATTCATTTCTGCACATTCTAATATATATTTTTTAAATTCGCTCACACAGAGAGGGACTTCTCCTGGTGCCGTCCACTAGGCAATGCCAACGGGCGACACCAAGGAGTAGGGCCTTCTCTGTGATGGGCCCAACCCTCTGGAATGACCTCCCCCCCGACATTAGAACCACTACTGACCTCCGCTCCTTCCGGCAAAAATTGAAGACTCACCTGTTCCGATTAGCAGGCCTGGCATAATTACAACTGTCCCTCCTGGCAAATGTATTAACTGGTTATTTTAGGGGTATTGTTTTTAACTTATTGTGTGTGTTTTAGGGGTTCAAAATCCTATATTTATATATATTGCTTTGTACAGTTCTTTTAATTCCATTTTTAACCTCCTCCATTCCAACTGTACATATTCAATTTTTATTGTATTTTGATATATTTTGCATGGACTGTACACCGCCCCGAGTCCCTTTTGGGAGAGGGGGCGGTCTAGAAGCATGAATAATAATAATAATAATAATAATAATAATAATAATAATAATAATAATAATAATAATAATAATAATAATAATAATAATAATAATAATAAATCGCATTTCCATCTGTGGGGATCTCTTCACCCTTCCAATGTTATGCAAATATCATTCTAGCTGCAGTTATTACCTGAATAATCAAACATACATTTTCTTTACTATATTTTTCTAACAAGTTACCCAACAAGAACAGTTCAGGTTTTTAGATCAATATGTTGCTGTGTCATCTTCTCCAACCACATTCGGGTTTTTTCCCCTGTATTTTTAATTGTATTTTTTTGGCTTCTACACACGTCCATTACATATGATAATATGACCCCAGTGTCTGGTGACATTTCCAACATTTAGATGAGTTGTCTTTAAACACTTTTGCCAATCTTTCGGGCGACATAGGCCATCTATAAAACATTTTATACAAATTCTCCTTGTATGCAGTTGTCATGGTTAGTTTATAATTTCTATTCTACTGTTGATACTCTGTTATCTAATATTGTAAGAGGTGATAGCAGAGGAGAACTTCTCCTAAAATCTACTATCATCTGCAGTTTAAGAGTATTCTGGCTGTACCATAGGGCCAGTTGATCTGCCTCTCATCTATATGCAGACCCATCATTGTCTCCAGTGAGGTCAACAATTGTTGTATCATCTGTGCAAACTTCAGTACTTTAACGGAGGGATCCTTCGAGATGCATATAGTGAGAAGAGTGCTAATGGAACGGTATTTGATGTCATTTTCCCTAGTTTCACCGACTGCTTCCTATTTGTTAGAAAGCTTACAATCCCTCTACAGATGTGGTCAGGCACAGCTAGCTGAGTCAGTTTAGAGCGGAGCATCTCTGGAAGGATGGCATTGAATGCTGAGCTACTTGGGTTAGTCTACAGAAGTCTACAGAAAGGACCCTTACACAGGCCTCTGTTGGATTCAAGATGTTGCAAGATGTAGAGCAGTGCCATATCGACAGCATCTTCTGCCAATCTATTTGCTCAGTAGCCAAGTTTCAAGGGGGGGGGGTTCTATCAGCAGACCCGTGATGGCTCTCAGGTGGGCCAGCAAGAGTTCAAAGAATTCAATTCTTGAGAATTGAAGTCCAGCAGTCTTAAAGTTGCCAAGGTTGGAGACCCCTGGTGTAAAATATCCTTGCATGTTGTGAGACACTTGGCATGCTGAATGTACATATCTTGGCAGCTCTTGGAAGCTCTAGGTTAACACTGTTAACGTATCCTAATACAATGAGTAGGGAATCTGGCTATCAGCCCATGGGATTTGGTCAGCTAAGGTTTGCAATGCCTTGTTTATGCAAACTTGGGGTGGTATAGTAGACCCCAACTACGATAAATGAAGAAAGCTCTTGAAAGGCATAAAGGACTATGCAAATAAAGAATGGTGTCTCTAAGTCCACCTCACAGAATTTATTTAGTTTATTTAGAGTAGTGTAGTGTAGTGTGTCAACTCACAAAGCATCCCTGGCCTGTTCTCGAGTTGCCGTAGGCAAGGGGGATGGGAAACTGACGAAGCAGCACGGCAGCCACAAACAGAAGCACATTCCAGACATATCTTTCTCAAGGCTGTATCTCAGGGTTACCCACAGCGGCAGGAGGCGAGTGATCTCTACAACCCGTGAAATTGTTCCATTGGTGAATGTGATTTATGACACACCCTGGAGGAGGGGGGAAAACAGGATTAAGTCTTGGTCGTAAATTAAGTGGGGTCAGAGTTGGCTTCACTTGGGCACGTGCCGACATGGAGCTCCTAAAAAAATAACTGGATTTCTTTTGAAGCTTGGCTTGAGGCTCATGATTTAATTAGGGCATCCATCGGAACCCTGACATAGGGTAGTGCAGTGTCATGTACACTACGAGTGTAGTGACATGTTTACATCATGAGTTGTTAATCTAAAAGCATATACTTCCTCCCTTTTTGTACTGGATGGTTTTTGCAATTCTTTCCACTCTTTGAATCTGAAATCCTGTGATTTGCAGGCAGCTGTCATAAACAGAATCATTCAGCCATATTTCAGCCATGAAGCAAGGGTTTGCTGAGTTGGAAAAGTCTGATTTGTTCCTATTTGAAAGGAGCAGTTCATCTATCTTATTGATGAGAGAAATACAGATTAGTTAAATGCAGCGAGGGGTGGGGAAATATTCTTACCCCCTGCTTCCCTGGTCTGTAAAATGCCTCCTCACTTTCCCCTCCTTCTCCTTCTCTTGTTTCTTTTCTGCTTCTTTCTAACTACTGTGCTAGAAGAGATAACCACTGTTCCCTCAGTCAGAATTTCGTCCTCCTTTGAAAAAAAAAGGGGGGGATAAATAGTGCCGGATAGCTGCTTGTTATTGAAAGTCAACTATCCTGGCATTCAAATTCTCATCTCTTGAGTATGACATTCACAGTGAGTCACTGAAAATAATAGAAAACATCAGAACTACCAGAAAGCATTTCACCAAGGTCGCCATCTTTAACAGGATATAAACTCACTATATTCGCTGTGTTATCTTTATCTTCCCCTACAGCCGCAGGAACCCCAACAGCCCCAACGGTGTTCCCACTGTCTCCTTGTAACCAAGACGTTACCACCGCTTCTGAAGTCTCCATCGGTTGTCTCGTCAAAGGCTACTTCCCTCAACCAGCCACGGTGAAATGGAATTCAGGCGCCATCACCAGTGGAATCCATAACTTCCCTCCAGTTTTGCTTGGATCCAACCGGTATACTCACAGCAGCCTGCTCACCATCCCCGTCAGCCAGTGGCAAGCCGAGTCATTCCAGTGCAATGTCGAACATACAGCCACCAGCACGAGAATTGACAAAAGAATTGACCGTGAGTCCAGTAAAGTTATAGCCTGAGGGAGAGAAGGGGATGAAATAGGAGAGGCCTCTGTGGGGCACACCTAAGGGAGAGAAGGGAATAGGAGAAGATCAATGGGGCCAGCCTGAGGGAGAGAAGGGGATAAGATAGGAGAGGCCTCTGTGTGGCACACCTAAGGGAGAGAAGGGGATAGGAGAAGATCAATGGGGCCAGCCTGAAGGAGAGAAGGGGATAAGATAGGAGAGGCCTCTGTGGGGCACACCTAAGGGAGAGAAGGGGATAGGAGAAGATCAATGGGGCCAGCCTGAGGGAGAGAAGGGGATAAGATAGGAGAGGCCTCTGTGGGGCACACCTAAGGGAGAGAAGGGGATAGGAGAAGATCAATGGGGCCAGCCTGAAGGAGCGAATGGGATAAGATAGGAGAGGCCTCCGTGGGGCTCACCTAAGGGAGAGAAGGGGATAGGAGAAGATCAATGGGGCCAGCCTGAAGGAGCGAAGGGGATAAGATAGGAGAGGCCTCTGTGGGGCACACCTAAGGGAGAGAAGGGGAGAGGCCGATTGTAACTACTCGTTAATGTTCAAGCTTTAGCTGTCAATTTATCAAGCCTGATCACATGGTTCCATAGTGAAGCACGGGCATCCAACCGACTAATACTAAATAATACTTAAATCGGACTTCTAATTCCTCCTGCTTAGGCATTGAAACCCGTAGACCTGTGGGCCCCGAGATCAACGTGTTCCATTCTTCATGCGGTTCCAGAGATGGGTCCATACAGCTGTGGTGCCAGATTTCAGGCTTCTACCCCAAACCATTGGACATTGCCTGGAAGGTGGGCGGACACTCTGGATTGCTGCGTCCATACACTTATCCCGCTTGGCAGAATCCTGGCACATACACTTTCAGTACCGCCAGCGTAGTCAACATCACCCAAGACGACTGGCTGGAAGGAAAAGTTTATTACTGCGAAGTAACCCATGCAGCATCACAAACCACGGTGAAAGGCAGAGCCAAGAAATGTGAAGGTAATCATGATCTTATGCAAATGCTGGTCTGTAGAAGCGAACGTGGTATTAAAATAGGGGGGGAAAGGAGGAGCTAGCCCAACTTTTCATAAGACCTTTGTAGAAATCCATAATATTTTCCAATCAATCTTCATTAATTTAGGGCTTCTTCACCTGCTCAGACAACCATCTTTAGGGAGAGGAAACTCAAAGGTGTTTTTTTTTTTCCAAGAGGCAACTGGATTTTCTGGGGTTTTTTTCTCGGAAGACATTTCGCTTCTCATCCAGGAAGCTTCTTCAGCTCTTCTTCAGCTTCTTGGATGAGAAGCGAAAGGGTCTTCAAAGAAAAAGTGCAGTTGCCTCTTGAAAAAGCACTTTCGGGACAACCATGACCTGGATGACTGAGCATCTCCATAGACCGGAAGTGGACACTTTTTTTACTGGTTCAATTAGAGCCCGTAGTGGCACAGTGGTTAAAATGCAGTATTGCAGGTTTGGTCACTGCTCACTGCCAAGAGTTCGATCTTCAGACTGGCTCGAGTTTTAACTCGAGCAGGGATGCAATTCTACTGGTCCGGATTGGTTCTGGCAAACCGTTAGCGCCGACTATCAGCTGGGAGCGAACAGGTTCGCTCCGACTTTGAAGTGGGCTCTCCCACCCGCTATAAACACCTATATTTCCCTTTCCGAAGAACAGCTGATCAGCGCGGCAGAGTGGATTGCCGCACCTCAGCTGTTTTCCACACCAGCAATAATGCAGAAGGTGAGTTCTCTGTTAACTGTGCATATGTGCAAATAAACTGGTGGAATCCCAACGCTGCCTCTGAGGCCAATAAAAGGAGAACCCAGATTGTTGAGGGCAAGATGCTGACTCTGTAAATCACTTAGAGAGGACCGGCACAGCACTATCAAAATGTACATAAATTTAAGTGCTATTGCTGTTGACTTATATTTCCTCAACTCAAAGGCAGCTCTGGTGTAGATCAACTATACAATAGCAGAGTTGCAAGGGACCTTGGAGGTCTTCTAGTCCAACCCTCTGCCTAGGCAGGAAACTCTATACCGTTTCAGACAGATAGCTATCCAACATCTTCTTAAAGACTTCCAGTGTTGGGGCATTCACAACTTCTGGAGGCAAGCTGTTCCACTGATGAATTGTTCTAACTGTCAGGAAGTTTCTTCCCAGTTCTAAGTTGCTTCTCTCCTGGATTAGTTTCCACCCATTGCTTCTTGTTCTACCCTCAGGTGCCTTGGAGAATAGTTTGACTCCCTCTTCTTTGTGGCAACCCCTGAGATATTGGAAGACTACTATCATGTCTCCTCTAGTCCTTCTTTCTATTAAACTAGACATACCCAGTTCCTGCAACCGTTCTTCATATGTTTTAGTCTCCGGTCCCCTAATCATCTTTGTTTCTCTTCTATGCACTCTTTCTAGAGTCTCCACATCTTTTTTACAAAACTGAATGCCGTATTCCAAGTGTGGCCTTACCAAGGCCTTATAAAGTGGTATTAACACTTCATGTGATCTTGATTCTATCCCTCTGTTGATGCAGCCTAGAACTGTGTTGTCTTTTTTGGCAGCTGCTGCCCACGGCTGGCTCCTATTTAAATGGTTGTCCACTAGGACTCCAGGATCCCTTTCACAGTTACTACTGTTGAGCAAGGTGCCACCTATACTGTCCCTGTGCATTTCGTTTATGTTCCCTAAATGTAGAACCTTACTCTTTTCACCATTGAATTTCATTTTATTAGATAGTGCCTAATGTTCACGTTTGTCAAGATCCTTCTGTATCTTTAGCCGATCTTCTGGAGCTCAGATCAAGAGCCTGTTAGCTGGGGAAGAAATGAGAGTTGACAAGGGAACTGACATTAACTTTTTTATCCTTAGGTGGAAGCGGTTGTCCCTCTGGAGATATTAATGTGTATATTCTGCCCCCAACACCAAAATCCTTGTACTTTGATAGAAATAGCAAAATCAGCTGTGTTGTCAACAATCTGCAAAATGAAGAGGGGTTGGAAATTACCTGGTCTCGGGAGAAGAATGGACAACTGACTTCTGAATCAAAGGAAACGACAGAAGAAGCAAATGGTACCTACACTGTTGTCAGTCGCCTCAACGTCTTCACTCAACAATGGGAATCGGGAGAAACTTTCACCTGTGTGGTGGAACATCCATCCTTTGTCACCCCTGTCACAAAGACAATTTCCAAGACCGGAGGTAAGAAGGAAGCTACATTGTTCCCCCGCAGGGGGACTAACGGACTTGTCTTCATTTGTGCCGAGATATTGTAGGACAAGGATGCAAGCTTGGAGACTTGAAAAGGGGCGGCATCAACAATCCAAATATTGGGTGGATAAGTACAGGTCAGAGGTGGCATTCAGCCGGTTTGGACAGGTACACCTGAACTGGTAGTGGAAATCGCAGGTGGGGCTGCACATTCACCCTGGTTCTATGCCATCTTATTTGGGCACGTTTTCAAATCAGGCAGATGCATGCAAGCCCCGCGTGCAATCATCAACGCGCATGCACAGAAGGTCGAGCATATACATGAATGGTACATGCTCACATTTGTGAACCGGTAGAGAAAGTAAGTGAATACCAAGCCTGATCAGGGTGAGAAATTTCACACTTGGCTTGTGTCTAGTCATACAATGGGCTGAAAACTGTGGTTTAGTGGTATAAATGGCTAAAGAATCATAGTTTAGCAAGAGATGTGAACCATTCATTGCTGCCACTAATTTCTCCTGTATTTCATTGTTGTGTTTCTTTCCTCCAACTTTACCAAGGCAAGACCAAGGCACCCAAGGTCTACGTCTTCCCTCCTCACCGAGATGAGCTCAACCAAGGCACACATGTGACTCTTACCTGCATGATAAATGATTTTTACCCAGACGATGTTGATGTCCAGTGGCTAAAGAATCACAACGCCTTGCCAGAAGACAACTATGAGACTACTCCAGCTACGAAGAATAAGCATGATGACTCCTACTTTGTATTCAGCAAACTTTCTCTCCCCAGGGCTGATTGGGACAAACAATCAGTGTTCAGTTGTATGGTGGTCCATGAAGCCCTCCCCATGAAGTTCACACAGAGGAACATCTCAAAAACCCCGGGTAAAAAATGAACCAGCTGCTCCATTTCAACCCATCCTAGATTTGCCTCTAGCACTGTGAGATCAAACTGTTAATGATTTGTCTGCTCGCTCACTTGGCATCTAGATGAATAAAAGTAAACCCTCTCAGGAATATCTCAGATTCTGTTGTTTTCTCCTTAGAGTTGAGATCTAGAAGGGGGAAGGGAGATAACTTGTCTGAAAAAGAAGAGCTAAGGCTTAAGGCTGGTTTATTGGATTGATTGATTGATTGATTGATTGATTGATTGATTGGATTTCTACAGCCCCCCCATCTCAGCAAATGAAAATGGGTGGGTGACTGTTTTGATAATCCAACAAAATGGAGTTCATCATGTTTCTGTATGAATCCCACTGAAGGACAATTGATTTAGCTGGGTTGGGGGGAGCTACACCAAATTAGCCCCACTGCAGCCCTGTGCTGTGAGAAAAGAATGGAATAGATTCATCTACTCCAACCTGGTGAGCTTCAGGATTCAGTGGAAATTTGAACCCATCACGTATAAGGAGAATGATCCTTTACTGTCTGCTCCATATCCACTTTCCTATATTCTTAAATGCCCTTCTCTGTAGGTTGTCCATTTAGCCCGAGAACCAAGAGTCAACGTTGCCGAAATACATATAATTATAACTATTTACTAAAAAATGTCCCATCATCGGAGTTCCAGCAACGTCCCTTAGCCAACTTTCTCATAACCAAAGTTTCTTCATGGACCAATCAATTGGGGCAAAGCGACAATATTCCGCACACATCTATAATCTACACTTAGCTTCAATAACAAGGATTCATATATAATACCCCAAAAATCCAGAGATTGCTCAAGGGAGAATCTCGAGAAGCTGTTATAATATAAGGATGCTATGATCCTAACTAAAAAATAAATAAATAGAAGCATCACGCTCATGGTCCAATAAGCGAGAGTTCCAAAGGACCAACTATGTCAGGGAATGCCAATTATTTGCCAAATAATTGATATAACACCAGAGGTGATATTCAGCCAGTTCAGACCAGTTCGCCTGAACTAGTAGCAGAAATCGTCTCTATTCTGTCCAATTCAGTCACGCTTTTGAGGCCGGGTGCATGCACAGAAGGTGCACCCACAAACAAAGTCCATGCGCGGAGGGTCAGGCACATGCATGGAAGGGGCACGCACATGGCGAACTGGTGGTAGCAAAATGTGAAACCCCCCACTGAACAAATAATCAGGGAAAATAGATCAGGATGGGCATTCAGCTCTCAAGATTTCCACATTCAGAAATGCGAAGCTACATAGTAGACAAATGATTGTCGAATATCTTCTTAGAACTTTCAGTAATGGAGCATTTACAACTTCGGAAGCAGAGGAGGGATTCATTTATTGTTACTATCAGTTCGCCCACCACCATCACAAAACACGGCAATTTATCTTGCGCTCGCCGCCTACATATACGTATAACCTCAAAAACACATCAGTATAGGGTGGGATTACACCCGGACTGGTGGGCTGACACACCCCATCCACAGGTTTCCACAACCGGTTCGTCCAAACCAGTGCAAATCGGCTGAATGCTGCCTCTGTTCTGGAGGCAAGGCATTCCACTGATTAATTGTTCTCACTGTCAGAAAATTTCTCCTTCTAGATTTCTTCTCTCCTTCTTTACGTTCAACCATTGCTTCTTGTTTTGCCTTCTGGTGCTTTGGGAAATAGATTGACCCGCTCTTCCTTGTGGCAGCCCCTCAAATATTGGAAGACTGCTATCATGTCACCCCTAGTCCTTCTTTTCACTAGACTAGACATAGCCGGTTCCTTCAACCGTTCTTCGTCTCTTAGTCTCAAGTTCCCTAATCAATGCACAGATGAGAAAGAGAGATTCTCCAGCACCCAAGAACAATACAACTGTAGAAATTAAATGCTAAGATCTCTCTCTCTCTCTGTTTGGACATCTATTTGCAAATTGAAATATTAATAATCACATTTCATCATATTTACACATTTAATATTTTTCTGAGATATTTAATTTTTGCACCCTCAGATTCATCAAAATTTCTGACAATTTGTTTTCAATGAAATATAAACACGTTCACTGAAAAAACTATTATATAACACTTTAAAAACCCACAACACTCACTCACTCACTCTCTCTCTCTCTCTCTCTCTCTCTCTCTCTCTTTCTCTCTATACATACATACATACATACATACATACATACATACATGTTGCATCCATAAAAGATGGCTTTCTGCCTGGATGGTCTGCTGGAGTGAGCCGAAAGACAGAAAAAGGAAGTAGTATGCTCCCTCCCATATTTGGGCATACCAGGGGTTGTGACACAATACATACATACATACATAAAAGAAAGGAACTTTATAGACACACTTTTATAGAAATCTGCCGATCCTCATCTGGTGAAGAATGCAGGCATATAATATTTTGATCATGGAAGTTGGCAATTGATGCTAAGCTAAGAATGGGAGAAGTCTCACTTCCATGAAGCAGATCATTACAAACATTACAAAGATGTTATTTTTTTAAAAAAAAATATGACAAATGATAAATGGGTAAAAACAATAGAAAGAAAGAAGCAAGAAATGGACAATACCATTCCACACGAGCAGCTGAGAACACCTATAAATATGCGGAGTTTTTTTTCCGCCTCCGGAAAGAACAAAATAAATGAGAAATTTAAAATATGAAAACAATACCACTCAGTAATAAAATTATAATACAAAATAAAATAATTATAACATATGAATGGCAGATAAATCAGCACATAAATTAGAATAGTAAATAAAATATAAAAAGAGAACTCAATGCGAAGAAGGAAGGCTAATACCATCCAAAGAAATAGAAGGTGTGATTTTACACTCTTGTGTAAATCATATTCATCTTCATCGGTTGATATCTAGGATGCTGGCAGCAATACATATCAACCATCGGTGCCAGTCAATGATATTTCTGACACTTTTTTAAATATTCTGTTGACTGAATATTTAATGAACATAATAATAATAATAACAATAATAATAATAATAATAATAATAACGACAACAACAACAACAACAATAACAATAACAATAACAATAACAATAACAATAACAATAATAATAATAATAATAATAATAATAATAATAATAATAATAATAATAATAATATATCTGTAGAAAATTATTCTCATTTTTGGGAAATAAAGACATAATAGATATAATACTCTCAATCTGACAGAAAAAGTATGGGCCTGAAGTTATTTAAAAGGCAAATAAAACACGTTTGTGGTCCTACAATGGGGATTCCTTTTAAATATCACTAAGGAAAATCATTACGACTAAAACTCAGCCTACAAGTCACCCACGGATCTGACGAGCGATTCCGACATTATCACAAAACCAGAATCTATTCCAAATCATAACCCAGGTCGACTTATTGCGGCGGTCTTAAGTCCACTCATGTCATATATTTTGAAATCCAGATTAAAATAAAATAATAATAAAAGGAATACCACAGCACTCATAGCAATAACACCAGCAATAGCCCTTAAACTTATATACCGCTTCACAGTGCTTTCTACAGCCCTCTCTAAGCAATTTACAGAGTCGTCCCATTGCCCTCAACAATTTTGGATCCTCATTTTACCCACCTCAGAAGGATGGGAGGCTGAGTCAACCTTGAGCCTGGTGAGAATCGAAATTGCCAAATTTCAGGCAGCCGGCAGTCAGCAGAAGTAGCCTGCAGTACTGCATATAACCACTGCACCCCCAAGGCTCATAAGCAAGCATTGGTTTGAATGACCGGTAACAGACAAGTCAATATCTTGAATATGTGCACATAAACTAAAACATGACCGAATCACTAGGAGGAATTA
The DNA here is from genome assembly GCF_964273705.1 of Natrix helvetica. Classification (NCBI taxonomy): domain Eukaryota; kingdom Metazoa; phylum Chordata; class Lepidosauria; order Squamata; family Natricidae; genus Natrix; species Natrix helvetica. Next base: position 4,609,602 of record NC_138554.1, on the reverse strand, counting down.
TAATCCATTGGGTCAAAGAGATGTTTTTTTTAAAATATAAAAACCCATAATTCTGCAAAGAGAATAACATTTAAAAACTGCAATTCCACCCAGGTGCTGCACAATTATGTTTTGGGTCAATTTGTATGGTCTGATTTATCCAGATGACATTTCCAGTGCTATGCAGAAATACCAGGTGGGGAAGAGAGAGAGAGAGAGAGAGAGAGAGAGAGAGAGAGAGAGAGACAGAGAGAGAGACAGAGAGACAGAGAGACAGAGAGAGAGACAGAGAGATATCTTGAATGTGTGCTCATAAACTAAACCATGACAGAATCGCTGGGAGGAATTATAATCCATTGGGTCAAAGAGATTTATTCTTCAATATAAAGACCCATAATTCTGCAAAGAGAATAACATTTAAAAACTGCAATTCTATCCAGATGCCTCATAGTGGTGGTTTAGGTAAACTTGTATGGTCTGATTTATCCAGATGATATTTCCAGTGCTATGCAGAAGTACGAGGTGGGGAAGAGAGAGAGAGAGACAAACAGACAGAGAGAGACAGAGACAGAGACAGAGAGACAGAGGGAGAGATATAGAGACAGAGAGAGAGAGAGAGAGAGAGACAGAGGGAGAGATAGAGAGACAGAGAGAGACAGAGACAGAGGGAGAGATAGAGAGACAGAGAGAGAGAGAGAGAGAGACAGAGAGACAGAGGGAGAGATAGAGAGACAGAGAGAGGGGGAGGGAGGGAAGGAGGGAGAGAGAGATGGATCAATGGAAATTTTATGTTGATGAACCATAAGGCAAATGACATCTTTTCTATTTTTCCTTTCCCAGTGATATTTGTGGCTTTGGAGAACGACTACAGCTTGGAGAAAGAGGAAGAACTGGTGAATATGTGGACCATCCTTTTTATTTTCTTCATCCTCTTCCTCTTCAGTGTGTCCTATAGTGCCACAATAACCATGTTCAAAGTAAGTGGGGAGGGAAGAGAACTTTCTCAATGAGTAGCAGGAAGAAAGGGGATGTCTCTTTTCAATAGCATGTAGATGTTGTTTATTTCTATGTGTCCGTTGATGGCTGATTTGGCAGAGAGCCAGACCAAGAAACAGACCAAGGCAAAATGGAGGATCGGACTCTCACGATCAGGAGGATAATATTCTTCCTAGCCAATATTTAAGATGAACACGTGCTATGAAGTTCAAGATCCTATTATGGCCATCTCCATGTTGTTGGAGAAGCTGCAGCCATCAAAAGAGAGCACCAGAAAAGAAAGGCTGTTAATCTGATTGATCTCTATGATCCTTATGTTCTTCATGTTGTTTATTACAATAGCATGAGGGTGGAGTGTGGTTTTCATGCATCTACCCTTGCTTGTGTTCTGTCCTCGGCTTCCCAAGATCATGAAGCAGACTCCTCGTCCCGATAAAACCTCTTTTCTTTAGGTTAAAGGGAATTCCTCTCCAGCAAAGTCCCCGCAAACAGTCTTTCCTGACTGCTCACAACTACAGACCTTCATCAGGCTTAGAATGTGGCCAGGCCAATATCTTCCAAACGCCACGCTGTAGCAGCCATTACTTGGCAAGAAGTCAGGAACAGATCTTCACCCAAATGAATTGAACTAACTGTCTCCTGCAAACTCCCCTCCCCTTTGCTCCTCTTTATTCCCTATGGGAGGGACCATTCACCGTCCATCTGTGGCTTTACTCCCGAGTCGGCCCTTGTTCCTTCATTGCAATATAATTAGTAAAATTATTCCCCCATGTACTTAGGAATGTTCTCTTTTTCAACACCTCAGGGAACTTTAGAAGTGTTTTGAAAGCAGTGCCCAGTAAGGGAAATCTATACAGCCTAAGCACCGGTTGTATTCTTTCTCTTTCCTCGCACGTTCTCTTAAGAATAAAAATAAAAAATGAGATGAAGTGAAGGAAATAATTGGTCAAGTCCAGGGGTGGGATTCCAAAGTTTTAGCAACCAGTTCTCTACCTGGTTTATGGGTGGGTGTGGCCATGGTGGGCAAGGCCTACTCGGTCTCCTACAACATGGCGGGGGCAGGGGTTACCCTCCCCAGGCTTCGGAGGTTTTCCTTGAGCCTCCAGAGGGCAAAAATGGATTCCTCCAGGCTCCGGAGGCCTTCCGGAGGCTGTTTCTGGACTTCCAGAACTCCTGGGAGGCCCGTTTTTCATCCTCCCATAGCTTCCATGCAGGACCTGCACTTACCTGGCATCCAAAATGGGCCATGCGGAGACTCCTGGGAGGGGAGGGGTGGGTAGGGCCAGCCAGTCCTTGCAACTACCGTTTCGGCAAACCAGGTGTAAAATTAGCATCTGGGTCACTCGAACTGGCTGAATCCCACCCCTGGTCAAGCCAAGAAGAATAAAATAAAAAACTTTGGAGAATAGACGTTGAGCAGGGGGGAATGAAATAATGTAACTTTTTCTCCTATTGGTTGCAAAAAAGGGGGAAGGAAAGAAGTATTAGTAACAAACATAAACAATTCTTTGTGAAGGAATGTGTCAATTATTCTTCTCCACCAACTTCCAACCCATCATTATTTTTTTTTGTTCTCACTGTTTCCCACCAGGTAAAATGGTTTCTTTCAACAATGACGCCACTGAAGAAGAAATCAACTTCCCCTAGTTACAAGAACATGATCCAGTAGGAGACCAATGGGAAGATTTGGTTGGGTCTACGACTCCACCTTCAACGTAAAGGACCTGGAGACTCTCTCTGTCCTGGACTATCCGAGACCAATTTGTGGATCCACGCAGACGGAGCAGACCTTGCTGGAATCTGGAAGAAAAAATATATTCTTGTAAATCATGTGTCATCAAATTAATTCCATCGAACTAAACTTATGGACACATATTAAATTGTTTCCTCAAGAGCAGACACATCTCCAATCAAGATAGGCATGATATATGTATAATGGATGCCTACCGAAAGCCAACCTGGCTTAGCGTCTGAAGAGTTCGTCCCAATGTCTTTGCCTTTCATTGAAAGAAATAGAATTATTCCTATTTCACTGAGAGAAATAGAATTATTCCTGTAAAGAAAAGAGCCATAGTGACTCCATATTTAAACTTTGCATAACCTAAACTAACCATCTGAGAGCCAACCCCTGGTCTAAACAGTCTAACATTGGCAGGAAAGAAGCTGTCATGTTGGGAATGATAGTTTTCTTGTGAAGAAATGTGGTAAGGGTATTTCCAGGGGGATTTCTGGTGCGGGAAATTCTTGCAGAATAGTCAAAAACTGATATAACGTCAGATAGCCAATGATAAGTAGGAGTGTTGAATTGTTTTACTACTTTGTTGAAACTGTATTTAAAGCATGTATTCAGACTTATACAGTGCTCTTCCCTATGGAGGGAACCCTTTTGCAAAAGATCTTTAACATTATCTCCATCTTTATTTGAAATAAATATGCTTTTTATTGTTCATGGTGTCCTGATTTTTATCTGGGAGGTTTTTCTTATCTCACATTCATCCTGTTGTTACAGATATTCCTGGGGATGCCCAGTTCGGCTCCTTTAATGTCCCCAGTAGGAGCTGGAGGGATGGTCGGGACCTCAATCCCACCCAATGGCAGCTCTCGGGTCTCAAACGTGGGCTTGCTCACCTCCTGACCACTGTTCCAACCACTCGAGCCACTGTGTTCCTGGTGCAGTAGCTAAAGTATCAGATAAAAAACCAAGAGACCATTAGTTCAAGTCCTGCTTTAGGATAAGAAGCCAGGCGGGTTAGCTTGGGCCAGACAGATTCTCCCCACCCTAGGAAGCAGGCAACGGCAAAGATCTTCTGAAGTTGCCAAGAAAACCAGAGATGTGTCTGTTATTATGCTGTTGTAATATAATTGGCTTACTTTGTTGTACTTTGTTGTTGCTATTATTCTGTTAGGAAATAAATGCACAAATAAAAACAAATGTGCACTCTTTATGAGTAAGGTTATCTTACTCTTTTCTCTTTCAGATCTTTGCAAACATTAATGCTGTTCAAACTTTGGAGTGGTGGGTTGCTTTTCTAAACTGCCTCCTGAGAAGTCACTCCTCTCTCTCTCTCTCTCTCTCTCTCTCTCTCTCTCTCTCTCTCTCTCTCTCTCTCCCCCTCTCCCTCTGTCTCTCTCTCTCCCTCTCTCTCCCTCTCTCTCTCTCTCCCTCCCTCTCTCTCCCTCTCTCTCCCTCCCTCTCTCTCCCTCTCTCTCTCTATCTCTCTCCCTCTCTGTGTATCTCTCTGTCTTTCTCTCTCCCTCTCTCTCCCTCTCTCTCCCTCTCCCCCTCTCACTCCCTTTCTTTCTCCCTCTCCATGTCAGGGGTTCAACTCTGTTATAACTTTAAATGGTTGCTAAATGAGTGGTCGTACGTTGAGGACTACCTGCAATCCGGTTTTAGAAAATGACTGGGTTTCCACACAGGAGAGAAAGGTTTATTGAAAATTGGATTGCTTTTCATATTTGCTCTGCAGGGAAGGAGGGAAAAAAGACTGGGAACAATTATACTCCCTTCCAGACCCGCACTGGCTCTGGAATTTAGAGGGATATCCAATTTTATTCAAGATATCCTTGTTTTGCTGGAAGACTAAAGCAAGAGAGGAGCTAGTCGCAAGACGCACAATACCCAGTGGGATAGATCACCCTCCCCTGATGCCTGAGAGATAAAGAACAAAAGACCCAAATGAGAAAATATATATGTGTGTGGAATTAAAGGAACATCTCCAGAAGAGGTATTCAGCCAGTTCAGACTGCTTCGCCCGAATCGGTAGCGGAAATCGTGGGTGGGGGCCACCCACCTGCCCTGCAGTGGTGGGTTCCGGATCCAGTTGCAACCAGTACAGTGCAACAGGGCCGGTTGTCCACCATATACATGCACGCAACATGCTTACTGCCTGCAACGCTCCAGGACGCTCCAGCTACTTGGCGGAGCATCGCACAGGCGCCGTGTGCTCCGTGTGCGTAAGCCACAATCGGCTCAAATACAGATAAGGATGGCGGGAGGATGGGCCTTCCGGGGCACCGTACTAGAAGGGTACCTGGTGCTCCCAGCAGGCACCAGTACACCCATACCGAAGCATACCGGTCGTATCCCACCACTGCTGCCCTGGCTCTATGCTATCCTATTTATATATATATGCATGCTGGTTTTGTTGTATTCGGGTCTTTTCCCGTGTAAGGTTGAGATTGTCTTTGCAACGTTTCGGCAGGATCTCACCTGCCATCTTCAAGCATGGGCTTAAAATGGGAACGGAGCTGCCATCTTTCTGTAAGTCTTGGTGGGAGGGGATGGGGTGCTGGCTTTGTTTCAGTAAGTGGAATGATTGGTTGTGTGGTTGTATCATGATTGGTAGATTGGTGCTGATTGGTGCAGGCTGTGTGTGCATTGTTGTTTTGTGTTGAAACGGCTTGGGTGGTGGGTGGTGTTCGTTTATTGGCTAGGGCTGGTTTCCAGATGTTTGGTAGGCGAGAGGTATCATCACGTTTGTTCATGTTGTGGGGGTGTTTCTCTATTTCGATGGCTTCCATGATTATTCTCTTGTGAATAATAGAGAAACACCCCCACAACATGAACAAACGTGATGATACCTCCCGCCTACCAAACATATAATATTATATATATATATATATATATATATATATATATATATATATATATATATATATATATATATATATATATATATATATATATATAATTAATTTTTGAATAAACACAAACAAACAAGACACAACAAACACCATAAAAACATCTTCCATTACAAATTGTAAAAAGTGTGTCAATTGGTTACAAAGAACTTTCGTGCATCCCTTCCACCGCCATCACCTATGATTCATATCAAGTTATCTATTTTACATCACCTATATTTATATATATCGCTATCATCATACCTCATCTTTCATATGACTATAGTTGTTTTAACGTCCCTTTATAACAAACATTCCAAAATTTAAAACAAAACCACATAATGGCATTCCATTACCTATTTTCAATATCATCCAACAACATTATATCTTTACAACACATTCAAAATAAAAATTAATTATGTTTGATAACAAAAATTTTCTACCTCTTTTCTTAATCACTGTTTATAATTTATATCCAATTTCCCTTTTATCATGTCGATACAAATATTACATTATTATCATTATCAGTCATTTATTTAACAATCGTTGGACTAAGTTAATCTGACTTTTTCTCCTTTTTTCACCATTTAAAATTTATACCAAATTTCCTCTTATCAAGCCAATACATATGTGTACATTGTTATCATTATCAATTATTTATCTAACTTTATCCATTATCACTTCATTTTTAACATAATGCTCTAATGTTAACTAACTTTAACTAGTGTTTTGTTATTAGTGTTCATATCTCAACCAGTGTCTTTCCAGGAATAGTGTAGTCCTATTTCTTTTGCCATTTGTGGAATTAGTCTTCTGGCTATTCCCTTCATCAAATTTGTGAGGACTTCTCTTCGCAACTTGCTGCTCGTTACATATCTTGTAAAATCTCGACACCCTCCATCAGTAGTGCTTTCGTCAGAAACAGACTGGAGACACATATAACTGAAACTGTATAGGGTCTCCTGCTTGATCAGGGGCTTGGACTACATGACCTCTCAGGCCCATTCCAACTCTATTTTTCTTTATTCTGATATAAAACATTTGTCAGCTCACTGATTGCCATTCTTCTTTATGGCCTGTAAAAATTGGATAGGAGAATTTTGACTAGTTGGACTATATGTCCTCCAAGCTCCCTTCAAATTCTGTTCTATTCCATTCTATTGTCCCAAAGATGCTTTTTCAAGAGGCAACTGGACTTTCTGCTTTTCCTTTGAAGATGTTTTGCAAGACAACTTCAAAGAAAAACCAGAAAGTCCACTTGCCTCTTGAAAATGTACCTTGGGGCAACCATGACTTGCTCTGTTCTGTTCTGTTCTATTCCATTCCATTCCATTTCTTGTCATATTCTATCGTATTCTGTTCTGTTCTGTTATTCTATTGTTATTCTATTCTATTGTTATTCAATTGTTATTCTAGTCTATTGTTATTCTAGTCTATTGTTATTCTATTTTCTATTCATCCTCTTGGACAAAGTTGCAAAATTGACTAGGTAATGGGGTTTTTTTAGAGCAACAAATATTTTCAGGTGTTGTTGACCAGTTTATTTAAGCTCTGAGTGTTTTTTTCTCAGTGAAAGAATGTTTGGACTTCTAAAAGACATACAAAAGAAAGATATAAAAGAGGAAGAAGGGAAATTCTCCACGGTTGAAAGCGTTTCACATGGTAATTTTGGGAACTCCGACCACAACAATGGTTATTTTTTTCACACCATCAGTTCACACCTTCACGCCAACCCTAAGGATGTTTGTTAATAACTTGCTAATTTTTGCTTTCTTGGTAAATGACACATCCTGAAAACTTGAGCAAAACTTTGAAAGTCCTGCTCATCAAGGACATAATTGTCAAGGAAGAGCAGAATCCAGTCGAGCGACTGAAGTCCGAGGGTGTCCCTGGCATTTGGTTTCGTGAGTAAAAAAGAGGTATTCTTATTTGACTTTCTACCTCCTGGGAAATTAGAAATAAATGAGAATATAGCGGGAGAACGAGGACATTCCTGGAATCAGATGCTACCTCTGGGGAAAGGGGGAAAGGTAAGATGTCTTGGAACAAGAATGTGTATGTCTCCTTTTATTAGATTTCTTGTCAGTGTATTTAGTTTTCCTAGTGTTGGGGACTAGTAAGGCTTGTTGTGCTCTTCATGTGCTCTTCATGTGCTCTTCATATGCTCAAAGATCCACCAATTTGTATTGTAGCACTGTGTAGTTGATTCTGTTGAAATTCCTGAAGTGTCAGCTGTGCATCTCAGCTGAGAGCATCATGATGGAGCACTTCTGCCTAAAGATAAGAATGCGTTCCTCACCTCCTTGAAGGCCATCCCATTCCAATCAGGAGTTAGCGGGAAGGAAGAGTTGCACAAAGCAACTACCTTGTTGAGCTGGGAAACTGCCTGCCCCTCAATTAGAGAGAATTTCTGTAATGTGTGGGTGAAGATGTTCTGCTCATTTCTGCACAAAAATAGCTAGAAGGAGCTGCATGCTCCATCTGGCCTACCCTACCACCTTCGTCCCTTACCTCCTTGTTTAGTCAGGTTCCCTCGCCATAGAGTCTCCTCCCGGTACAGCATTCTTTTTCCTCTGCCTATCCTAACTGAAAGCCCTATCAATTGTAGAGCCGACCGGTGACAGAGAGCCACAGCAGAAGGATGAAAGAGCCACAGGCAGCTCCAGAGCCATGGGTGGCCCACCCGTGAGCTAATCAGTCATTAAGAATGCTACAAGCAACAATGAGTTGCTTGATCTCCAGCTGAGCTGTAGAATTCAAGCTGGCAATGAAAAGGGGAGCTGCTTGCTCCAAGCCTGAAAAAGTAGATTTAGTCCAAGCTTCATGGCCAACGAGGAGATTTTTTGATGTCCTAGCTTACTATGATTCTGCTAAGCTGCGGCGGGGACTGGAAGCTTGGCTCACATCTCCTGCTTAGCTAGAAGCTTTGTGATGACTATGATTTGAGCACTTGGGCTCATAAGAAGCTTGTGGAGAGCAACGGGGATGCCCGAGGTTCTGCTCCAACCCCAAAGCTGATCTTTCACATTTTTAATCATCAGCTAGCTCTAGAAGGTAGGATGGATAGTTTGAAGCAAGTGGGCTTATTCCAAGATTCATGCGAGGAGAATTTTCACAGCCGAGCTGAGTGCGTAGGGTTCTGCCAAGCGAATCAGGAAGAAAGGAGATAGCTAATGGGGTGTCTGCTCCGTTCCTTACATGTAGTGATCTCTTCAATCATTCTCCAAGAGATGAGATGAGTTCTAGAAAGGGTGAGGGACAAGAATACCACGTTTCCTTCTTCTTCAAATCTGACGTTTAAATAGAAGGTTGATGTCCTCCTTATGTGTGATGGTTCCAGTAAGCTAGCAAAGAAGGAAAGTAACCATTCCAAGTCTTGATTCTTAGCTAGGATATTGTTAGCAGCAGCTGAGTGTTAGGATTCAGAGAAGTTAGTGAACAGCCAGGAAGTTCCTTCAAGTCTCGTGTGTATTATGGGGTTTCTTGATCTGCAGGTTAAAGTCTAGATTTCACATAAAGTACTGAAGAACAAAGTTAGTTGCCCCAATTCTCAGGCTCAACTGATTTATCCTCAATCATCTAGCTGAATGCTAGGAATCAGTAACGCTAGTTGAGACAAGGGATGAGGATGAGGTTGCTATTCATTTGCTCTCGGTGATTGTATGGGCCAGGTCTCTCCACATTTTTGTGATCTTGCAATACATTTCTTTGAGTTTTTCTATGCTCTGGCTGGTGTCAGGTTTGGTGGGATCTAACCATCATGTTCTTTGGAGCTTATTTCCTAGTTAAGAGGCTTAATTGGACATCTACAAGTCTGTTGTACAGCTGAGAATGTCTTGCTCACTCAACTGAGAGCTTGAGTTCACGTAAGCTAGCATGATTCTGTAGAGATTCTCAGTCATTCCAGGTCATGATTGTCCCAAAGGTTCTTTTTCAAGAGGCAAATGGACTTTCTTGTGGTTTTTTTTTTAAAGATGTTTCGCTTCTCATAAGCTTCTTCAGCTCTCCCTAGGTAGTTGGGAATGGAAGGATTTCATTGTCTGCAAGCAATATAAACCTTTCCATTCCCCGCTATCCTGTCAGAGCTGAAGAAGCTTCTTGGATGAGAAGAGAAACATCTTCAGAAGAAGAAAAAACAAGAAAGTCCAGTTGCCTCCTGAAAAAGCATCTTTGGGATGTAAGCTAGCATGGATCAAGGAGTTCTTGGGAGGTCTGTTCCAAGCATGATGAACAGCAGCTGAATGCTTTAATTGGTTAGAGGAAAACTTCCTGCAGATCTCACACTCGACAGGATGCTTTTGAATTCCCTACCTTAATCCTAGGACGGGGTCGGCAAAATTAAACACTCAAGGAGCCACAAAATTTCAATTATGGAACTGACTGGAGGTCCAGTCCCCCCACATTCCTAGCATGGCTTCCTTTTTCCTCTGCCGACCCGAAGTCCAGTTCCCCCACCACAGAGTCTCCTCCTAGTGTGGTGTCCTTTTTCCTCCACCTGTCCTAACCGAAAGCCCTATCAATTGTGGAGCCGAGCCGCAACAGGGAGCTGCAGCAGAGGGATGAAAGAGCCACATGCGGCTCCGGAGCCATGGTTCCTGACCCCTGTCCTAGGATTGATAATAGATGGGTGGGGGAGCCAGACTGTTTCCAGGCTGTCATATGAATGCTATGCTTCAGGTAACCCAGGCCAGAGCTAGAAGTCCCATGCTCAGCACTAAGCTTTATGGTCTCCTAGCTGAAGTGCTAGGTGTCAGAGTAAGGTAGTGGGGAATGAGAAGGCTGCTGGATTTCTATTTGTCTTGAAAAGGTTTCTTGGCTGAGCAGGAGATTGGACTGGAAGATCTCCTAGGTCCCTTCCAATTCTGTTATTTTGTTCTGTCGTACTGTTATCTTCTCCCTGGATGTCTGCTTGCATGCTGGGATTCAATGAAGCTAGTGAGAAGCCAGAGGGTGGAGGTTATTCCCAGCTTCATACAGAACTGGAGATAACAGAATAACAGAGTTAGAAGTGATCTTGTAGGTCATTAAGTCCAACCGCCTGCCCAAGCAGGATACCTTACACCATTTCTGAAAGATAGCAGTCCAGTCTCTTCTTGAAAGCCTCCAGGGATGAAGCTCCCACAACTTCTGTTCCATGGGTGGATTGTTCTCCCTGTCAGAAAATTCCTCCTTATTTCTAGGTTGAATCTCTCTCCTTGATCAGTTTCCACCCATTATTCCTCATCTGGCCTTCCGGGGCTTTGGAAAATAGATTGGCCTCCCCTCCTCTCTGTGGCAGCCCCTCAAATATTAGAACACTGCTCTCATGTCTCCCCTGGTCCTTCTCTTTACTAGATATTATACCTCCTGCCTCTCTGAGGTGATAAAAATCACCCACCTGCTTATTTCTGCAGGTCAAAATGCTGATAAAGTCATGGGGAAAAGTAACTTTTGTTTTGATCAATTAGCAGTACTAAGAGACCGATTAAAACTTGTTTCTCTTGTTAGAGAGTTGATGCCTCGTTTAAACGGTGAGCTGAATCCTTGGGGCGAACGTTTGCCTTAAGGCATCTGCCTTTTCAACTTTGAGGAGGCTAAAGATATTAAAATGGCACAATTTGTGACCTCCAGTTGTCTGCTAGAAGAGAATAAGTAACCATTTTAGTGTTTCGTGAACATCCAGAAGCTTCTAGCATATAAAGAATCCTCTGCCTCTCAGATACAGATTGCATGGACCTTGGAAATAATTCTATAATTTAGTTTCTTAGCTTGGGTCTCCCTCTTGTTTGAGTGACAGCCTTGTTTTCTTTTTCCACTACAACTTGCTTTATTCAGTAAACCGACAGGCAAGCAGATATTCAGCCTGCATTTAAGAAGGTGACAAAATGAAGGCTTGGCAAACACACAGATAGGGCTGGAGAATAGGAATTGAGAGAGTGATGCATCTAAAGTGGGGGACAGAATCTTGAGGTGCCCTCATTTTTAGATGCAGCTGTATCTCATGCACTCAAATCCACTTAAAGTGAGAGAGAATCAATTTTATTTTGATCCCCCGGGCTGAGGAGGATCCTTTTTGAGATGTTTGACATTCCTTCTGTGAGTTAAACTGCCTCTTCTGCCAGCCAAGTTTCTTCCCCGCTCCTGTCTCCCAAGGTGTTTCTCACATACCATTAACATTTGGACATTCTCCGTTTGTGCTGACCCTGATTAATGAAGCAGACGGTTGCTGGGTTTGAAAAGTTTGAGTTGTTCCTATTTGACGGAGGCTCAGTGGCCAAGACCCTGAGCTTGTTGATCAGAAAGGTGGGCAGATTGGCAGTTCGAAACCCTAGCGCTATGTAACGGAGGGAGCTCCCGTTACTTGTCCCAGCTTCTGCCAACTTAGCAGTTCGAAAGCATGTAGAAATGCAAGTCGAAAAATAGGAACCACTTTTCGGTGGGAAGGTAACAACGTTCCGTGCCCCTTTGGAGTTAAGTCATGCTGGCCAATGACCATGGAGACATCTTTGGACAGTGCTGGCTATTCAGCCTTGAAACGGAGAGGAGCACCGTCCCCTAGAGGCAGGAACGACTAGCACATATGTCCGAGGGGAACCTTTATCTTTACCTATTTAAAAAGAGAAGTTCCTCTATCTTACTTATAAGTGAGAGAAGGTCAGTTAAATACAGTGAGGGGAGATATTTTGGACTGCCATTTAGAAATGGTGCAGGGTCTCCTGCTTGGCTGGGAGGGGTTGGACTAGATGACCTATAAGTTCCCTTCCAACTCTGTTAATCTGTTAAATTTGTACCCCATGCTTCCTGAGACTGTAAAATGCCTCCTCGCTTTCCCTTCCTTCTCCTTCTATTGTTTCTCTTTTGCTTCCTTCTCACTAGCTTGCTAGGGAAAAAAATAACTGCTGTTCCCTCAGTCAGAATTTCCTCCACCTTTGAGAAGAAGGGATAAATAGTCCCAGAAAGCTGCTTCTTATTTAAAGTCTGGTATTCAAGTTAATTTTTTTTTAATTTAAATAATATTTTTATTGTTTTATATCATAAATTCCATTTCTGTTTCTATATTGAATGGGGTGCTTTTTAGCAATAGCACTTAGACTTATCTACTGATTCATAGTGCTTTTACAGCCCTCTCTAAGCAATTCACAGAGTCAGCCAATTTGCCCCCAACAATCTGGGTCCTCATTTTACCCACCTCGGAAGGATGGGAGGCGGAGTCAACCTTGAGCCTGGTGAAATTTGAACTGCCAAATGGCAGGCAGGTGGCAGTCAGCAGAAGTAGCCTGCGGTTCTGCACTCTAACCACTGCACCACCTGGGCTGCTTTTAGATGTCCAAAGTGTTACAATATAAACATCATAAGTACTGATGAGATTCAAAAATTTTAACTACCGGTTCTGTGGGCGTGGCTTGGTGGGCGTGGTGTGGCTTGCTGAGTGTGGCAAGGGAAGGATACTGTAAAATCTCCGTTCCCACCCCACTCCATGGGAAGGATAATGCAAAATCCCCATTCCCTCTCCACTCCAGGGGAAGGTTAATGCAAAATCCCCATTCCCTCCCCACTCCAGGGGAAGGATGATGCAAAATCCCCATTCCCTCTCCACTCCAGGGGAAGGATATTGTAAAATCTCCATTCCCACCCCACTCCAGGGAAAGGTTAATGCAAAATCCCCATTCCCTCCCCACTCCAGGGGAAGGTTAATGCAAAATCCCCATTCCCTCCCCACTCCAGGGGAAGGATGATGCAAAATCCCCATTCCCTCCCCAATCCAGGGGAAGGATAATGCAAAATCCCCATTCCCTCCCCACTCCAGGGGAAGGATACTGCAAAATCTCCATTCCCACCCCACTCCAGGGGAAGGTTAATGCAAAATCCCCATTCCCTCCCCACTCCAGGGAAAGGTTAATGCAAAATCCCCATTCCCTCCCCACTCCAAGGGAAGGTTAATGCAAAATCCCCATTCCCTCCCCACTCCAGGGGAAGGTTAATGCAAAATCTCCATTCCCACCCCACTCCAGGGGAAGGATACTGCAAAATCCCCATTCCCTCCCCACTCCAGGGGAAGGATACTGTGAAATCCCCATTCCCTCCCCATTCCAGGTGAAGGTTAATGCAAAATCCCCATTCCCTCCCCACTCCAGGGGGAGGATACTGTAAAATCTCCATTTCCTCCCGATCATCTGGGACTTGGGAGACAGAGAATAGATGGGGGTGGGACCAGCCAGAGGTGGCATTTACTGATTCTCCAAACTACTCCAAATTTATCTGCTGAACACCACCTTTGATCATAAGCATATATGTGATAATATCAATCGTTATTGAAAAGTGTACTCTCTTCCATTGTGATATCAATTAAAAAGGTAACGGTTCTCCTCGCACATATGTGCCAGTGGTTCCTGACTCTAGGGGGCAGTGCTCATCTCCATTTCAAAGCCAAATAGCCAGGGCTGTCCGAAGACATTTCCGTGGTCATGTGGCCGGCATGACTAAATGCTGAAGGCACACAGAACGCTGTTATGTTCCCACCAAAGTGGTCCCTATTTTTCTACTTGCATTTTTTACTTGCAGTAGCTGGAACACGTAATTCAGAGCTCACTCCGTTACGTGGTGCTAGGGATTCGAACTGCCGGCCTTTCTGATCGACAAAGCTCAGCATCTTAGACCCTGAGCCACCGCGTTCCTCTATCAATTATATAGCCATCAAAATATTTCCTAATTGTTTTCTCTTTCTCAAGTAGTTCATATTTCACACAAACCCACTCATCTAACCTCTGTATCTGTCAGCCAGCCATTTGTAGAAAAGTTCCCATGTCACAAAGTATTCTGAATCTTCTTTTTCTTTCATTTTTAGAGTTCACCTATTCATTTCTGCACATTCAAGAATATTGTTGTTGTTGTTGTTTTTGTTGTTATTATTGCATCAACAAAATTGTATCACAGCGGCCAGTTGTTTCGCCGGATTTGGCATTGATTACTAGTCGGGCCCCACCCAGGGGCCTAGGACGTCGTAACGTATTTTCGTAATATACGTGCAGATCCAAGCAGTGCAGCTTTTTGCATTTGACTGATGGTGATTTTGTCAAGTTTTAACTGTTTTAAATGTAATTCCAGTGCTTTTGGAATAGCACCCAGTGTGCCGATTACCACTGGAATTACCACTGCTGGTTTGTGCCATAATCGTTGGATTTCAATTTTTAAGTCCTGGTATTTCGCGACTTTTTCATGTTCCTTCTCCTCAACCCTGCTATCACCTGGTATTGCGATGTCTATGATTGTAATCTTATTTTTCTCAATCGGTGTGATGTCTGGTGTGTTATGCGCTAGTATTTTGTCCGTTTGTATACGAAAATCCCACAGGATCTTGACCATCTGATTTTCGGTGACTTTTTCAGGCTTATGTTCCCACCAGTTTGTTGTTGTTTTAATATTATAATTTTTGCACAAATTCCAGTGGATCATTTGTGCTACTGAATTGTGCCGCAATTTATAATCAGTCTGCATGATTTTTTTACAGCAGCTGAGCATGTGGTCAACAGTTTCATCAACTTCTTTGCAGAGTCTGCATTTGGCATCATCAGAGGATTTTTCGATTTTGGCCTTAATGGCATTTGTTCGGATAGCTTGTTCTTGCGCAGCCAGGATTAGTGACTCTGTTTCTTTCTTTAATGTACCTGTTGTTAACCATAACCAAGTTTTTTCACTGTCCACTTTATCTTTTATTTTTTCCAGAAATTGACCATGTAAGGCTTTGTTCTGCCAACTCTCCATTCTTGATTTAATACAATACAATAGTAGAGTTGGAAGGGACCTTGGAGGTCTTCTAGTCCAACCCCCTGCCTAGGCAGGAAACCCTATACCGTTTCAGACAAATAGCTATCCAACATCTTCTTAAAGACTTCCAGTGTTGGGGCATTCACAACTTCTGGAGGCAAGCTGTTCCACTGATTAATTGTTCTCACTGTCAGTTCTCATTTTATCACATCTTTTCTGTATTCTTGTTTCGTCTGTTGGGCCTTCAGTAGATTTTTGTTCTTTACTTCGATTAATAGATCTTCTTGACTTTCTTTTAAATAATCAGCAAGTGCATGTTTTTCTTCTTCAACTATTTGCTTCACTTGTAATAATCCTCTGCCACCTGATTTTCGGGGCAGGTATAGTCTATCAGTGTCACCACGTGGATGTAAACTGTAGTGCATTGTCATTAGTTTCCTGGTTTTTCGGTCCAAAATGTCCAAATCAGCTTGTGTCCAGTTAACTATACCAGCTGTGTATCTTATAACTGGTATTGCCCAGGTATTTATGGCCTTGATTGTATTTCCACCATTTAATTTAGATTTCAAAATTTTCCTAACTCTGTTGGTGTACTCTCTCCTGACAATATTTTTTACTTGTCCATGTTTGATGTTATCCAACTGCAAAATGCCTAAGTATTTATAGGCTTCATTTTCGTTGCATTTAATTAGTTGGCCATTGGGCATTTCAATTCGTTATTATTATTATTATTATTATTATTATTATTATTATTATTATTATTATTATTATTATTATTATTATTATTATTATTATCATCATCATCATCATCATCATCATCTGCAGGAGTTTCTACATTTTTCCAGTATTGTGCGTATACAATCCTGGCTGCTGTTAGAATGTGTAAAATTAAATATGTGTTACCTTTATTGTACTTTCCTTGGAAGCGTGCCCAAGCAATTCTCTCGAGTATGAAATTCACAGAGTCGCCGAAAATAATAGAAAACTTCAGAACTATCGGAGAGCATTTCACCAGGGTTGCCATCTTTCATGGGATATAAGCTCACTATCTTCGCTGTGTTATATTTATCTTCCCCTACAGTTGTTGCAAGAGCCCCAACTGTGTTCCCATTGCTTCCTTATGACCAAGACATTACCACCGCTTCCAAAGTCTCCATCGGTTGTCTCGTCAGTGGCTACTTCCCTCAACCAGCGACGGTGCAGTGGAATTCAGGCGCCATCACCAGTGGAATCCATAACTTCCCTCCAGTTTTGCTTGCATCTGACCGCTATACTCACAGCAGCCTGCTCACCATCCCCGTCAGCCAGTGGCAAGCCGAGTCATTTGAGTGCAATATCGAACATACAGCCACCAGCACCAGAATTAACAAAAGAATTGACCGTGAGTCCAGTCAATTTATGATCCTTTTCTCTTCTCAAGGGCGGTTGATTTGTCAAAGACGAGCACATCCAAATGTGAAGGTGAAACGGTGGGAAACAATGACAATTGTGAAGGTACAAGCAATCCTCGGCTTATAGCCATTTAGTGACCATGCCAAATTATAACAGCAGTACAAAAAGTGACTTATGAATGACCCATGTTTCACCATTGTTCACAGTTGTTGCCATGTCCTCATTTCCACGGGATCCAAACTCATAATTCATGGATCATGTTTATGTTGGTTGCGGGGTCCCATGTCTCACATTTGGTGACCTTCTGACAGGCAGAGTCAATGGGGAAGCCAGATTCACTTCTCAACGGTGTTACTAATTTAATAAGTGTAGTAATTCGCTTAAAAGCCGTGGCAAGAAAGGTCATAAAATGGGGCAAAACTCTCCTAGCAAATGTCTTGTTTGGCAATATAAATTGCCATTATAACATCAGGACGACCTGCAGTCTCCCCAAAAAGGTACTCATGAACCAATGTCAGGAGGAAAGGCAGGAGTAAGCTATCACCTCTTGGAAGGAATTCAAGCAAATGTTGATAGATATAAACCAGGAAAACAAAGTTTGAGGAGGGATTTAGAAGACAATGTGATGTTTGGGTAAGAGGTCCAGGATTTTCCAACCCGTGGAATCTTTCAATCAGAAGACCCTCAAGAACATTCAGGGAAAAAAGCTGAGAAGACCAATGGATGAAGGATAGGGGTTGTATTAGGCTATTACCAAGGTGTAGTGACCCTCATTTCTGTTTCTCCACCCAATTATCTATATATATAAAAGTGAAATACTACTCATGCGTCATCACAAAATCTCCAAAACTGTAAAGCCTACAAACGTAAAATTTGGCACATATGTTCCTCTTGGCTCCTAGGTGCTTGCTTAGAAAGGATTTTTCAAAATGACCATCAGAACATTAGTATTTCTTATATTGTTATTAACACGCTCAGATGCTAAGGAGTTAGGCATTCTACTCCCCCACCCCACTTGAAAAGAACTCTGTTCCAACTGCCACTTGGGCATGGGCCTGATCAGCGTATGATTCATCTGGCCTGAGGACTGGGAGTTTGGACAGGATCAGTGGCACCAGCCTGAGGGAGACAAGGGAATAAGATAGGAGAGACCTTTGTGCAGCACGCCTGAGGGAGAGAAGGGAGATAGGAAAGGAGACCCTTCTGTGGGGCACACGTAAGGGAGAGAAGGGGAGAGGAGAGGCTTCTGTGGGGCAAGCCTGAGGAATAGAAGGGGAGAGGAGAGGCCGATTGTAACTACTCGTTAATGTTCAAGCTTTAGCTGTCAATTTATCAAGCCTGATCACATGGTTCCATAGTGAAGCAACTTAGAACTGAGGAGAGAAGCAATTTAGAACTGAGGAGAAATTTCCTGACAGTTAGAACAATTAATCAGTGGAACAGAAGTTGCCTCCAGAAGTTGTGAATGCCCCAACACTGGAAGTCTTTAAGATGTTGGATAGCCATTTGTCTGAAACGGTATAGGGTTTCCTGCCTAGGCCTCCAAGGCCCCTTCCAACTCTACTATTGTATTGTGTTGTATTGTATTGAAGCATGGGCATCCAACCGACTAGTACTAAATAATACTTAAATCCAACATCTAATTCCTCCTGCTTAGGCATTGCAACCCATAGTCCTGTGGGCCCTGAGATCAACGTGTTCCAATCTTCATGCGGTTCCAGAGATAGACCCATACAGCTGTGGTGCCAGATTTCAGGCTTCTACCCCAAACCATTGGACATTGAGTGGAAGGTGGGCAGCCGCTCTGGATTGCTGCGTCCATACACTTATCCCGCTTGGAAGAATCCTGGCACATATACTTTCAGTACTGCCAGCGTAGTCAACATCACCCAAGACGACTGGCTGGAAGGAAAAGTTTATTACTGCGAAGTAACCCATGCAGCATCACAAACCAAAGTGAAAGGCAGAGCCAAGAAATGTGAAGGTAATCATGATCTTATGCAAATGCTGGTCTGTAGAAGCGAACGTGGAATGAAAATAGGGGGGGAAAGGAGGAGCTAGCCCAACTTTTCATAAGACCTTTGTTGAAATCCATAATATTTTCCAATAAATCTTCATTAATTTAGGGCTTCTTCACCTGCTCAGACAACCATTTTTAGGGAGGGGAAGAAATGAGAGTTGACGAGGGAACTGACATTATTTTTTTTTATCCTTAGGTGGAAGCGGTTGTCCCTCCGGAGATATTAATGTGTATATTCTGCCCCCAACACCAAGATCCTTGTTCATTGATAGAAATAGCAAAATCAGCTGTGTTGTCAACAATCTGCAAAATGAAGAGGGACTGAAAATTACTTGGTCTAGGGAGGAGAATGAACCCCTGAATCCTGAATCACAGGAAACAACAGAAGAAGCAAATGGTACCTACACTGTTGTCAGTCGCCTCAACGTCTTAGCTCAACACTGGGAATCGGGAGAGACTTTCACCTGTGTGGTGGAACATCCATCCTTTGTCACCCCCGTCACAAAGAGAATTTCCAAGGTCAGAGGTAAGAAGGAAGCTACATTGTTCCCCCGCAGGGGGACTAACGGACTTGTCTTCATTAGTACCGAGATATTGTAGGACAAGGATGCAAGCTTGGAGACTTGAAAAGGGGCGGCATCAACAATCTAAATATTGGGTGGATAAGTACAGATCAGAGGGGGTATTCAGCCGGTTTGGACAGGTACACCTGAACTGGTAGTGGAAATCGCAGGTGGGGCTGCACACTCACCCTGGTTCTATGCCATCTTATTTGGGCACATTTTCAAATCAGGCGCATGCGTGCAAGCCCCGCGTGCAATCATCAACGCACATGCACAGAAGGCCGAGCATATACATGGATGGTACATTGCTCATATTTGTGAACCACTAGAGAAAGTAAGTGAATACCAAGCCTGACCAGGGTGACAAATTTCACGCTTGGCTTTCCGTCTAGTCGTACAATGGGCTGAAAACCATGGTTTAGTGATATAAATGGCTAAAAGAATCATAGTTTAGCAAGAGATATGAACCATTCATTGCTGCCACTAATTTCTCCTATATTTCATTGTTGTGTTTCTTTCCGCCAACTTTATCAAGGCCAGAGAAAGGCACCCAAGGTCTACGTCTTCCCTCCTCACCGAGATGAGCTCGAGACAGGCACACGTGTGACGCTTACCTGCATGGTAAATGATTTTTACCCAAAGGATGTTGATGTCCAGTGGCTAGAGAATCATAATCCCTTGGAAGAAGACAACTATGAGACTACTCCAGCTATGAAGAATAAGCATGAAGACTCCTACTTTCTATACAGCAAACTTTCTGTCCCCAGTTCTGATTGGGACACCAAAGTCTACACTTGTATGGTGGTCCATGAAGCCCTCCCCATAAAGTTCACAGAGAGGAACATCTCAAAAACTCAGGGTAAAAAATGAACCAGCTGCTCCCTTTCAACCCATCCTAGATTTGCCTCTAGCACTGTGAGACCAAACTGTTAATGATTTGTCTGCTCGCTCACTTGGCATCTGGATGAATAAACCCTCTCAGGAATATCTCAGATTCTGTTGTTTTCTCCTTAGAGTTGAGATCTAGACTGGGGAAGGGAGATAACCTGTCTGAAAAAGAAGAGCTAAGGCTTAAGGCTGGTTTATTGGATTGATTGATTGATTGATTGATTGATTGGATTTCTACAGCCCCCCATCTCAGCAAATGGGTGGGTCACTGTTTTGATAATCCAACAAAATGGAGTTCATCATGTTTCTGTATGAATCCCACTGAAGGACAATTGATTTAGCTGGGTTTGGGGGAGCTATACCAAATTAGCCCCACTGCAGCCCTGTGCTGTGAGAAAAGAATGGAATAGATTCATCTATTCCAACCTGGTGAGATTCAGGATTCAGTGGCGATTTGAACCCATCACGTATAAGGACAACGATCCTTTACTGTCTCCTCCATACCCAATTTCCTATATTCTTAAATGCCCTTCTCTGTAGGTTGTCCATTTAGCCTGAGAACCAAGAGTCAAAGTTACCAAAATACATAGAATTATAATTATTTACTAAAAAATGTCCCATCATCGGAGTTCCAGCAAAGTCCCTTAGCCAACTTCCTCATAACCAAAGTTTCTTCATGGACCAATCAATTGGGGAAAAGCGATACTATTCCCCGCAGGTCTATAATCTACACTTAGCTTCAATATCAAGGATTCATATATAATACCCCAAAAATCCAGAGAATGCTCAAGGGAGAATCTCGAGAAGCTGTTATAATATAAGGATGCTATGATCCAAACTAAAAAATAAATAAATGGAAGCATCGCGCTCATGGTCCAATAAGGGAGAGTTCTAAAGGACCAACTATGTCAGGAAATACCAATTATTTGCCAAATAATTGATATAACACCAGAGGTGGTATTCAGCCAGTTCGGACCGGTTCGCCTGAACTGGTAGCAGAAATCGGCTCTATTCTGTCCAATTCAGTCACGCTTTTGAGGCCGGACGCATGCACGGAAGGTGCACCCACAACCAAAGTCCATGCGCGGAGGGTCGGGCACATGCGTGGAAGGGGCACGCACATGGCGAACTGTTGGTAGCAAAATGTGAAACCCACCACTGGACAAATAATCAGGGAAAATAGATCAGGATGGGCATTCAGCTCTCAAGATTTCCACATTCAGAAATGCGAAGCTACATAGTAGACATATGATTGTCAAATATCTTCTTAGAATTTTCAGTAATGGAGCATTTACAACTTCGGAAGCAGAGGAGGGATTCATTTATTGACATTATCAGTTCGCCCACCACCATCACAAAACACGGCAATTTATCTTGCGCTCGCCGCCTACATATACGTATAACCTCAAAAACACATCAGTATAGGGTGGGATTACACCCGGACTGGTGGGCTGACACACCCCATCCACAGGTTGCCACAACTGATTCATCCAAACTAGTGCAAATCGGCTGAATGCTACCTCTGTTCTGGAGACAAGGCATTCCACTGATTAATTGTCACCCCTAGTCCTTCTTTTCACTAGACTAGACATAGCCAGTTCCTTCAACCGTTCTTCGTCTTTTAGTCTCAAGTTCCCTAATCAATGCACAGACGAGAAGGAGAGATTCTCCAGCGCCCAAGAACAATACAACTGTAGAAATTAAATACTAAGATCTCTCTCTCTCTCAGTTTGGACATCTATTTGCAAATTGAAATATTAATAATCACATTTCATCATATTGACACATTTAATATTTTTCTGAGATATTTAATTTTCGCACCCTCAGATTCATCAAAATTTCTGACAATTTGTTTTCAATGAAATATAAACATGTTCACTGAAAAAACTAATATATAACACTTAAAAAGCCCACAACACTCTCTCTCTCTCTCTCTCTCTCTCTCTCTCTCTCACTCACTCACTCACTCACTCTCTCTATACATACATACATACATACATACATACATACATACATACATACATACATGTTGCATCCATAAAAGATGGTTTTCTGCCTGGATGGTCTGCTGGAGTGAGCCGAAAGACAGAAAAAGGAAGTAGTATGCTCCCTCCCATATTTGGGCATACCAGGGGTTGTGACACAATATACATACATACATACATACATACATACATACATACATACATACATACATACATACATACAAAAAAGAAAGGAACTTTATAGACACACTTTTATAAAAATCTGCCGATCCTCATCTGGTGAAGAATGCAGGCATATAATATTTTCATCATGGAAGTTGGCAACTGATGCTAAGCTAAGAAAGAGAGAGACTCATTTCCATGAAGCAGATCATTACAAACATTACAAAGCTGTTCTTTTTTAAAAAAATATATGACAAATGATAAATGGGTAAAAACAATGGAAAGAAAGAAGCAAGAAATGGACAATACCATTCCACACGAGCAACTGAGAACACCTATAAATATTGCGGAGTTTTTTTCCGCCTCCGGAACGAACAAAATAAATGAGAAATTTAAAATATGAAAACAATACCACTCAGTTATAAAATTATAATACAAAATAAAACAATTATAACGTATGAATGGCAGATAAATCAGCACATAAATTGGAATAACAAATAACATATAAAAAGAGAACTCAATGCGAAGAAGGAAGGCTAATACCATCCAAAGAAATAGAAGGTGTGATTTCACACTCTTGGGTAAATCATCTTCATCTTCATCGGTTGATACCTAGGATGCTGGCAGCAATACATATCAACCATCGGTGCCAGTCAATGATATTTGTGACACTTTTTTAAATATTCTGTTGACTGAATATTTAATGAACATAATAATAATAATAATAACAATAATAATAATAACAATAATAATAATAATAATAATAACAATAATAATAATAACAACAATAACAACAATAATAATAATAATAATAATAATAATAATAATAATAATAATAATAATAATAATAATAATAATAATAATAATATATCTGTAGAAAATTATTCTCATTTTTGGGAAATAAAGACATAATAGATATAATACTCTCAATCTGACAGAAAAAGTATGGGCCTGAAGTTATTTAAAAGGCAAATAAAACACGTTTGTGGTCCTACAATGGGGATTCCTTTTAAATATCACTAAGGAAAATCGTTACGACTAAAACTGAGCCTACAAGTCACCCACGGATCTGACGAGCGATTCCGTCATTATCACAAAACCAGAATCTATTCCAAATCATAACCCAGATCGACTTATTGCGGCGGTCTTAAGTCCACTCATGTCATATATTTTGAAATCCAGATTAAAATAAAATAATAATAAAAGGAATACCACAGCACTCATAGCAATAACACCAGCAATAGCCCTTAAACTTATATACCGCTTCACAGTGCTTTCTACAGCCCTCTCTAAGCAATTTACAGAGTCGTCCCATTGCCTTCAACAATTTTGGATCCTCATTTTACCCACCTCAGAAGGATGGGACGCTGAGTCAACCTTGAGCCTGGTGAGATTCAAACTGCCAAATTTCAGGCAGCCGGCAGTCAGCAGAAGTAGCCTGCAGTACTGCATATAACCACTGCGCCCCCAAGGCTCATAAGCAAGCATTGGTTTGAATGACCGATAACAGACAAGTCAATATCTTGAATATGTGCACATAAACTAAAACATGACAGAATCACTGGGAGGAATTATAATCCATTGGGTCAAAGAGATGTTTTTTTTTTAAATATAAAAACCCATAATTCTGCAAAGAGAATAACATTTAAAAACAGCAATTCCATCCAGATGCTGCACAATTATGTTTTGGGTCAATTTGTATGGTCTGATTTATCCAGATGACATTTCCAGTGCTATGCAGAATTACCAGGTGGGGAAGAGAGAGAGAGAGAGAGAGAGAGAAAGAGAGAGAGACAGAGAGACAGAGGGAGAGATAGAGAGACAGAGAGATATCTTGAATGTGTGCTCATAAACTAAACCATGACAGAATCACTGGGAGGAATTATAATCCATTGGGTCAAAGAGATTTATTCTTAAATATAAAGACCCATAATTCTGCAAAGAGAATAACATTTAAAAACTGCAATTCTATCCAGATGCCTCATAGTGGTGGTTTAGGTAAACTTGTATGGTCTGATTTATCCAGATGATATTTCCAGTGCTATGCAGAAGTACGAGGTGGGGAAGAGAGAGAGAGAGAGAGACAAACAGACAGAGCGAGACAGAGACAGAGACAGAGAGACAGAGGGAGAGATAGAGAGACAGAGAGAGACAGAGACAGAGGGAGAGATAGAGAGACAGAGAGAGACAGAGACAGAGAGACAGAGGGAGAGATAGAGAGACAGAGAGGGACAGAGACAGAGGGAGAGATAGAGAGACAGAGAGAGAGAGAGAGACAGAGGGAGAGATAGAGAGACAGAGAGAGAGGGAGGGAGGGAAGGAGGGAGAGAGAGATGGATCAATGGAAATTTTATGTTGATGAACCATAAGGCAAATGACATGTTTTCTATTTTTCCTTTCCCAGTGATAGTTGTGACTTTGGAGAACGACTACAGCTTGGAGAAAGAGGAAGAACTGGGGAATATGTGGACCATCCTTTTTATTTTCTTCATCCTCTTCCTCTTCAGTGTGTCCTATAGTGCCACAATAACCATGTTCAAAGTAAGTGGGGAGGGAAGAGAACTTTCTCAATGAGGAGCAGGAAGAAAGGGGATGTCTCTTTTCAATAGCATGTAGAGGTTGTTTATTTCTATGTGTCCGTTGATGGCTGATTTGGCAGAGAGCCAGACCAAGAAACAAACCAAGGCAAAAGAGAGGATCGGACTCTCATGATCGGGAGGATAATATTCTTCCTAGCCAATATTTAAGATGAACACATGCTATGAAGTTCAAGATCCTTTTATGGCCATCTCCATGTTGTTGAAGAAGCTGCAGCCATCAAAAGAGAGCACCAGAAAAGAAAGGCTGTTAATCTGATTGATCTCTATGATCCTTTTGTTCTTCATGTTGTTTATTACAATACCATGAGGGTGGAGTGTGGTTTTCATGCATCTACCCTTGCTTGTGTCCTGACCCAGGCTTCCCAAGATCATGAAGCAGACTCCTCGTCCCAATAAAACCTCTTTTGTTTAGGTTAAAGGGAATTCCTCTCCAGCAAAGTCCCCACAAACAGTCTTTCCTGACTGTTCACAACTACAGACCTTTATCAGGCTTAGAATGTGGCCAGGCCAATATCTTCCAAATGCCACGCTGTAGCAGCCATTACTTGGCAAGAAGTCAGGAACAGATCTTCACCCAAATGAATTGAACTAACTGTCTCCTGCAAACTCCCCTCCCCTTTGCTCCTCTTTATTCCCTATGGGAGGGACCATTCACCGTCCATCTGTGGCTTTACTCCCGAGTCGGCCCTTGTTCCTTCCTTGCAATATAATTAGTAAGATTATTCCCCCATGTACTTAGGAATGTTCTCTTTTTCAACACCTCAGGGAACTTTAGAAGTGTTTTGAAAGCAGCGCCCAGTAGGGGAAATCTATACAGCCTAAGCACCGGTTGTATTCTTTCTCTTTCCTCGCACGTTCTCTTAAGAATAAAAATAAAAAATGAGATGAAGTGAAGGAAATAATTGGTCAAGTCCAGGGGTGGGATTCCAAAATTTTAGCAACCGGTTCTCTACCTGGTTTATGGGTGAGTGTGGCCATGGTGGGCAAGGCCTACTCGGTCTCCTACAACATGGCGGGGGCAGGGGTTACCCTCCCCAGGCTTCGGAGGTTTTCCTTGAGCCTCCAGAGGACAAAAATGGATTCCTCCAGGCTCCGGAGGCCTTCCGGAGGCTGTTTCTGGACTTCCAGAACTCCTGGGAGGCCTGTTTTTCATCCTCCCATAGCTTCCATGCAGGACCTGCACTTACCTGGCATCCAAAATGGGCCGTGCGGAGACTCCTGGGAGGGGAGGGGTGGGTAGGGCCAGCCAGTCCTTGCAACTACCGTTTCGGCAAACCAGGTGTAAAATTAGCATCTGGGTCACTCGAACTGGCTGAATCCCACCCCTGGTCAAGTCAAGAAGAATAAAATAAAAAACTTTGGAGAATAGAAGTTGAGGGGGGGGAATGAAATAATGTAACCTTTTCTCCTATTGGTTGCAAAAAAGGGGGAAGGAAAGAAGTATTAGTAACAAACATAAACAATTCTCTGTGGAAGAACCTGTCAATTATTCTTCTCCACCAACTTCCAACCCATCATTATTTTTTTTTGTTCTCACTGTTTCCCACCAGGTAAAATGGTTTCTTTCAACAATGACGCCACTGAAGAAGAAATCAACTTCCCCTAGTTACCAGAACATGATCCAGTAGGAGACCAATGGGAAGATTTGGTTGGGTCTACGACTCCACCTTCAACGTAAAGGACCTGGAGACTCTCTCTTTCCTGAACTATCCGAGACCAATTTGTGGATCCACGCAGACGGAGCAGACCTTGCTGGAATCTGGAAGAAAAATATATTCTTGTAAATCATGTGTCATCAAATCAATGCCACCGAACTAAACTTATGGACACATATTAAATTGTTTCCTCAAGAGCAGACACATCTCCAATCAAGATAGGCATGATATATGTATAATGGATGCCTACCGAAAGCCAACCTGGCTTAGCGTCTGAAGAGTTCGTCCCAATGTCTTTGCCTTTCATTGAAAGAAATAGAATTATTCCTATTTCACTGAGAGAAGTAGAATTATTCCTGTAAAGAAAAGAGCCATAGTGACTCCCTATTTAAACTTTGCACAACCTAAACTAACCATCTGAGAGCCAACCCCTGGTCTAAGCAGTCTAACATTGGCAGGAAAGAAGCTGTCATGTTAGGAATGATAGTTTTCTTGTGAAGAAATGTGGTAAGGGTATTTCCAGGGGGATTTCTGGTTTGGGAAATTGTTGCAGAATAGTCAAAAACTGATATAACGTCAGATAGCCAATGATAAGTAGGAGTGTTGAATTGTTTTACTACTTTGTTGAAACTGTATTTAAAGCATGTATTCAGACTTATACAGTGCTCTTCCCTATGGAGGGAACCCTTTTGCAAAAGATCTTTAACAGTATCTCCATCTTTATTTGAAATAAATATGCTTTTTATTGTTCATGGTGTCCTGATTTTTATCTGGGAGGTTTTTCTTATCTCACATTCATCCTGTTGTTACAGATATTCCTGGGGATGCCCAGTTCGGCTCCTTTAATGTCCCCAGTAGGAGCTGGAGGGATGGTCGGGACCTCAATCCCACCCAATGGCAGCTCTCGGGTCTCAAACGTGGGCTTGCTCACCTCCTGACCACTGTTCCAACCACTCGAGCCACTGTGTTCCTGGTGCAGTAGCTAAAGTATCAGATAAAAAACCAAGAGACCATTAGTTCAAGTCCTGCTTTAGGATAAGAAGCCAGGCGGGTTAGCTTGGGCCAGACAGATTCTCCCCACCCTAGGAAGCAGGCAACGGCAAAGATCTTCTGAAGTTGCCAAGAAAACCAGAGATGTGTCTGTTATTATGCTGTTGTAATATAATTGGCTTACTTTGTTGTACTTTGTTGTTGCTATTATTCTGTTAGGAAATAAATGCACAAATAAAAACAAATGTGCACTCTTTATGAGTAAGGTTATCTTACTCTTTTCTCTTTCAGATCTTTGCAAACATTAATGCTGTTCAAACTTTGGAGTGGTGGGTTGCTTTTCTAAACTGCC